>NC_141620.1:31753732-32054357 GCF_047967505.1 Dipteris shenzhenensis
GGAAATCCTTGATTTGATGACGTGGCACAATGTGACAGTGCTGAAACTAAATGTAACTGAAAACTGCAATTTCCAGAAGTATTTCAGTTACCAAGCTTGCCCAAAGTGTTGGAGGGGCAAGTGGAAGGCTTGAATGTCAAAAGCCCTAAATTTCCTTGCTGGAAATTAGGGTTTGACAGGGGGAAAAAAACAGTTGACTTGCTGTAATAGTGTGCTGGAGTTGAAAAGCAACTACCAAATGTAGGCAGGGAAGTCAATGGAGATAGGCGACTATTCTAGAAGAGGTGCGACTAATAGGTGCCTCTTCTATCAGTAGTTTGAACTGAAATGGCAGTTGGAACAGAATCGTACAGTGCTGGAACAGACCCGTACAGTTGTACGGATGAAAGGGGGGCTGCTCACCCACGTCGAGATGTAGTTGGGGGACTGTTTGTGTCCTGAACTGAGGTAGGTTGCCAAGGGCACATGGGCACCCCGAACTGTGTGAAGCTGCCCCGAACTTGCTGAAAGCTGGTTCTAGAGCAGTCGCCTGTTCTAGAACAGCAAGTAGAGGAGCTTCTTGACGATGAACTGCCTCTGGATGTGAAAGAGAGCTGCCACGAACAAGAGCCTAGCTGAAAGACAGGTAGAATAGCCCCGAAACCTGGAAATCTCCTCGAAAAGGGTGTAGATCAACTCTAGAGCAGTCGTCTAGCCTGAGAAAGTACCGGGAGGAAGATTCTTCACGATGGAAGTGCTTGCAAAGTTCTCAGAGACCCACACGTGCCAAAAACGAGCTGTATGGAGCTGTAAAACAGCAAAGGTACAGCCGCCTCAAAGGTGTAGAGGGCTCAGGATAGCTAGGAGTGACAAGAGCAATAGGTAGAGCCCGCTCTGATACCACTGCTCACGGAAGCAAAAGGATGCAAAGAGTGGAGCAAGGAGCGAAAGCCATCACATCAACTATGAAAGAAAATGAAAGTACAAAGTACAATAAAAGGGAACCACTAGTGTCCTAGTGGTACCACTAGTACTAGGTGTCATAAGACACTAAAAGTACTAGGTGACCTAAGTGCCAATAACTAAAGCTACATGGCACATACCAGGGCCCAGAGGGCATCAATACGACCGATAGAAGATGGCCATCGGGTAACTGTCACGGATCTCAAGATAGTTTCACGGCCCTAGCCGCCAGAACTCTCTAGGCAGAGGCTGTCTTGGAGGAGGCTTGGGACCTGGAAGCTACGAAAACGGACCACCTGAGCTCTGTTGCATGGAGGAGGGCGCACCAAGACTAGGCTGCGACTCGGAAGAGGGACCCCTAGCCCAATACCTACAACGCTTGAGGGCTGCCTTGCTGGGCTTCTTGTGTTCAACCTTAGTCAAAGTCCCCTGAGAGGGCTCAACCCAAGGTGTTTGTGAGTGCTGCTGATGATCTAACTGCCTCGCCAGATGATGGGGAGCCCTCTGCCCCTGCCTGGGCTGAGGGGAAGCCCCCTGCTCCTGCCTAGGCTGAGGAGGATCCCTACCCTGGCCTCTCAGGTAGTCTCGAGCTAAGTCCCATTTGTCCGCATCGGAGGCACTAGCCTGGAAGTCCAAATCCCTCAACTCTCTGATGTAGTTCGCCTCCATCCAAGGTCTCCAAAAGGATCTCCTCAGGAAGCGTCTCAGGGGTGTCCACAATCACTCTAAACTTGGGGACCCCATCATCTGCGACCACTGTGGCTACCGAGGGAGGAGGAGACTCCAACACGGTACCAAAACATCCTCCGATAGACTGGAGAATGGATCGATACTCCTTCGGGAGCCCCAGAAAGTGGAGCGTCACCACAAGCGAGATACGTGGTGAGTCATGTCCATGTCCTCCATTGTGAAGCCATGGTACCAAGGGAAGAGGAAGACCAGATGAGGACCAAGAAAGATAGGGCTCTGCTCCACAAGTGACAAGGTGGTCTCTAGAGAAGGAAGACCCCTCTCCCATAGATGGTGACCTCCTGGATGTGGTCATCCCATAGGGCTAAACTCGCCTGAGCAAATCCCGAATCTGTCGCCTCGAGGGGGTAAGCCCAACAATCCGGCCTACCAGGGCCCTATCCTGAAGAGCCTCCACTGCACTCTGAACCTGTTGCTTTTCCTCCAAAGAGAGAAAAACCTTAACAATATCTGCCATTTGATCCCCTCTTGCTAGACCAAGGGTCACTGTCAAGGTTGATCTACAGAAAAAAGCAATTAATCAGACTTTGAGCTGCCCTCGAAAGTGGTGAGCACTTGTACGCAGGTTCTTGTGCAAGAAAAGTATCTCACGAGGCGGGCTGGTAGCTGGAATGGAGCTCAGCTTGCCACCCAGCTTGATCCTTTCTCCGAAGGCACGAAGGGAACCCCACACCTATGAGCTCATGCGAGCAAGGGCGGGGCTGCTGCTTGGTACCGTATGGGCTGGAGAAAGGCGCACAAAGAGCTCCTTTGCCCTTCTACGAGCTAGAGCGAGCAGGGTGAGCTGCTCCTTGGAACCGTATGGCCTGGAGGAGCCTTGGTGAAGCACCCAAAAATGTGCAAAATGCAAAAAAACAAGGGCTAAAGGTCGGTCTTTAGCCCGCTAAGCTGCGATAGCTACAGCTGCCAAGAAGCAAGGATTATGGTGAGGCTTAGGATGGACGAGGAGACCAAAAGGCACGAGATGGAGAGGGGAACAAAGGAGCGAGGGGGTGGTGTAGGCGGGAGCGGAGCAGCTAGCGAGACACGGATCTCTCCTCACTGTGCCAACCTACAACACCACTTGTTGCACAGAAGTGAGAAGCCTCTTCACGACCAACCTCAGCCACGACCTCCTGAGCCTCCCTCTGCATGGCAGTGTAAGAACGAACGCAAACGACCAACTCACCCTCGCAAACTCGACCAAACAAGTGCCCTCCTAAGCTCCAAATGCTGCAATGGCCTTAGGTCGACGTCCACGCCAACCGCGTCCTCCTTTGCATCCTAGTCCTCGACCAATGAGCGCACCTTCGATGACTCCAACAGATGACTCAACACATGCAACCTCGATGCAACCACATGCTCTACACCTTCCCTCCAGCTCCACAACGGCGAGCTCCCAAGGTTCGACGACCTGCAGCAGCCTCCCCAACTACGACCACCTTCTCAAACACAACTGCTGCAATGGCGACCTCTAGTTCCCAACTGGCTCAGCACGGCAGGACTGTCAAATGGGCTCACAGCGCCACGGCTAGTGGCATCTGCTACCAGCTTCATACAAATATGTAGGGCTGGATCTTACAGATAATTACAGGTGGAATGCATGTGTGGAACTTAGGATTCTACGAGGTTTAACAGCATTGTACAGCTTCCAAAATAAATGCAAAAAGGCACATTTGTCTAATTGGGAGATGAGGAAATTTTTACAAAACATCCCAAACTCCTTCACGCATAAGGAGCACCTGCATTTTGGTTTGCCATGTGGGAAAACCTTCCCCCTTAAACTTCTCCACAAGCAAGGAAGAAGAAGACAACAAAGTCATGATGGCAAAGACTTGCGTGAAGGCAGGCAGCAAGCTAAAATGAAGAAACAGCAAAGAAATGGGCTGGTCACGGTCTTCAAAACAGCGCAGCAATCTCCTCGTGTGCGAAAGAGCAGATTTAAATGCCTAGTGATGCTCCAAATGTGAATCCAAATCAGAGAGCAGCAAAGAAATGCCTCGAAATGTGAAACTGAGTGCTGCAACAGGTCCAAACCATTCAAAACAGCTCACAAGAGCACTCCGAAATGCTGTAGCAGCTATCTGATGCAGAAGGCAGCTGATATAGTGTGGTGAAGGCCTCAAAGCAGCTCGGAGATGCCTCTTCTGAAGGCGGTTATGCAGCAGCAAGCTCAAAACATGTCGGAAATGCCTCCGAAGGCCTCGAAATGCTGCACAAAGTGCTCACAGGTTGTCGAATTCACATGGGCATCGAAAAGCTCTGAAACAGCCTCGAAATAGCCCTAGAAACCCTCACGTGGAGAAGAAAGTGCTGACCAGCCAGCCTTCAGGGCGCCAAAGCTGCCGACAGCAAGCAAGGAGAGGAAAATAAACTCCTAAAACACTCGCAAGGAGAGGACAAAGGAGGCAGCAGGAGATGAGGTGGTGGCTGGCTGTGAAGGAGCCAGAAAACCGAGACTAAAGGCTGCAGGAAGAAGTAGAATGAAGCAGGGCTGCAGCGAGATAGAGTAGGGCTGAGGCAGCTATAGATATGGAGGCTAAAACTGGATTAGAGTTTTGAATAAGGGTTAGGGCTAGGGTGACGTGGTAGCTATGGAACCTGGATCTGATACCATGTTAGAAACATGGTGGGGAGAGAGAGAGAGAGAGAGAGAGAAGGTTAGGGTGTGAGGAAATGATGCTCAGATGAAGACATGAAGAAGGCTTTCATTCATTCATCAAGTATGACAAGATAAGTGACGTACAAGCCTTATATAGGCTACTCACTCACACACTAGCACCTAGTGCATATGGGATAAGAACCATAATGACACGTGGCACTCACACATGACTCACACACATAAACTAGTACTAGATCACCTAGTACTACACACCAACACATCACACCAACACACTCTTTGGCTATGATATCTCCAACAGGCTAGGATATGCAAAATCTGCCATACAAGGGTAGAAGACAAGCTGCACATCCTCGTAAAATGTCGAGCATACGCACACATAAGGGGGGGAGAACCATGGCAACAATAGTTGTAATCTGAAGAATCTATTGGAACAGCCAGGCCACAAGTTTGGAAGCTATTTAAAAGAAATCTTGGAACATCACAGCAAAATTCTCGGACTAGCATAGAAAATAGTCCAGCAAATACTCACAATGTAGAAAGATTTGGGAGATTTTTGTTTGAATGGTTGTAATGGAACACTATTTAATTTGATAGTGGTCACCAGTCTCATAGATCCTGAGGGTCTCAAGAGGACTTTAATACAATCATACAAGGTTAAGAAGATGGATGCACACCGGATACCACATAAAGCAATGGAAGCCACTAAGACCATGGGCTGGTACAAAAATGGGGAGGAGTGGATGGAACTATGAGGGATAAAGGCGGGTGATATACCTGAAGAATCATGTGAAATCAGGGATTTACTAACGCTGAAAATGATACAGAAAATATGGCATGATCCAGGTACAAAAATGCAGTTCTCAAATGGGAAATCAACCTGATGGACAGCTATGGGGAGGACATCTTAATATTCAAAAGGAATTTAATATGCAAAATAAGGACCAGCTCACATGATCTAGAAGTGGAGAAGGGTAGATGGATACGACCCAAAATCCCAAGGGAGGCGAGGATATGCAAAATCTGCCCTACAGGGGAGGTAGAAGAGGAGCAGCACATACTCCTAAAATGTTGATCATACGCACACATATCGGAGAGCCATGGCAACAATAGGTGTAATCTGAAGAATCTATCGGAACAGCCAAGCCACAAGTTTGGAAGCTACTTAAAAGAAATCTTGTAACATCGCAGCAAAATTCTCAGACTAGCACAGAAAATAGTCCAGCAGATATTCACAATGTAGAAAGATTTAGGAGACTTTTATTTCAATGGTTGTAATGGACCACTATTAATTTAATAGTGGTCACCAGTCCCATAGATCCTGAGGGTCTCAAAAGGACTTTAATACAATCATATCATATCACAGACTCTCTCTCTCTCTCTCTCTCTCTCTCTCTCCACCTAGCCTGGCTAGCACTTCTTATTTCCCCGCCTAGCATGTGAGATGCCAACGCCACCAAGAGAAAAAGAAAGCAGCATCGCCGCCAGCAAAACGAGCGTCAAGGGGCACTTCACAGAGGCCCCAGGCCCTGAGTTCGGCCTGAACCCCAGCCAAGCTCAAGGGATTAAGTACAGCCAGGGAGGGCAATGATTGCAGTCTAAGCCACATGGAACAGAAGAAAAAAACAGCTGCTGCCCTTACCACCCGACTTAGAAAGAATGACCATCGTATGCTGCCATCACCACCTCCACCTACCCTCCCTCTCCTTATGCTCTGGACTACCAAAGACAACGAAGTAGACTCAATAGGTTTGGACCTGTTGGGGTAAAGGCACATTGCCACCCCTTTATTAAAGATATGACACCTATGACTGTCTTAAGACAGTCATAGGGGGAAAAAACCTAATCCCAATAAAACCTATGAGTTTGTGGTGTGGCTCATCACTTCACACCCGCATCTTTAGTGTCACTCCTCTCTCTCACTCTCTCCCGGTTGTTCTTCTCCCTCTTTCCTTCCCTCACAACTGGTATCAGAGCCATCATCTCTCCCTCCCCACCCCTGCCTACCTCCCCCTCTACCCCTCCTTATCCCCTTCGGGACTCGTGCCCTCAGGCAGCGTGGGCGGAACTTGGCATTGCACAGGCAGCATGGGCTGCAGCGGGGAGGCGAGGGCGTAGCGCGGGCAGCTGCAACGGCAGCGAGGGGCATCAGCGCGGGTTGCAACGGGGTAGCGCGGGCAGTAGCGAGGGCGCAGCGCGGGCTGCAGCAGGGCGGCACCGAGCAACGCTAGCAGCTGCAACAGCAACAGCTAGCTGCTACAGCCTCAGGGCCTCGAACAGGGCGGCGCGCAGGCGTGCGCGTGTACGGACGTACAGCCGTCCGTACCGCCGTACGGATTCTGTACAGGTGTTCGTACTGTATGGACGCCGCCGTCCGTACAGGGACCTGCGTCAAAAATTTTCGTCAGGGAGCAGCATCAGAGAAGGGCATTTTCGAAAAAAAAAATTTGGATCTGTACCCTGCACAGGTACTGCAGGTACAGTGGTACCCTGCACAAGTACACAGGCACAGAAAGTACAGCAGGTACAGCAATTTTTTTTTTCTTTTTCTTTGGGGAAAGAAGACAAAGAGAGAGCATTCCCAGCTGTTCAGTCCTTCAAACTGTGTTTTTTGAGGTACAGCAAGAACACTCTTGTCCCTCGTGCTTGAGGTGACTAGTACCACAGTGTTGTGGTGGTTGCACAGTTATCTTGTTTCGGGAAGGTAATGCCTTGATTTTGCAGAGGATTTTTATGCTTTTGCTGAGTGCAAATCTCAGCTTTTGGGTGACATTTTCAAAGGGCTTTTGCCTGGAAGCTTATGCAGTGTATGCGTTGAGGCAGTGTGGAGCCAGGGAGCCCACATTGGTCTTGTTTCAGCAGTGTATTCAGTGACATTTCTGCAGGTCACATTTTGTGTACGACACCTTGGAAAATCTCAATTGAGCCACGCTTGGCCAGGGCGCATCGAGTTTACTCGGTCCCTAACTGTCCGTCGTTGACAGTGCTCAAAAGATTTTCTCTTCAGTGTTTGTACGTTGGGATCTGTGTTGTTATTGTGTACACAGGGCTGTTTATGCATTGCATTGTCAGGTGAAAGTGCCAGAAGAGCGCTGTATTTTGTATGCTACCTCAGTGTTGAGGTGTTTTTCACTTGGTACAGGTGTCAAATCAAGGGGCTTTTGCCCAGATTTTGCTTGAGAGCACTTGGGTTACTGTTTGAGACCTTCAGATGCCTTTTATCCCCTTGGCAGAAGGGTGATTGCTTGGGATTTGTCCCATTTTCTGTTGCAGGTTTGTGACAAGCTGAAGTGTCTGGAGCTTTTTTTTTGGTGAACAAAACAGTGTATGACAAGTGGTTTATGCATATAAAATCAGTGCAATACCTCATCTGAGGTGGGAGAAGTGAACAGGACAGCAGTGTTTTGTGCTTCGTCAGCTGATGATGCACTGTTAAAGCACTTGTGGAACAGCTGCAGCATTCTGAAATTACTGTTTTATGCCTATTTGAGCACGGTACAGTGTGTCAGAAGGTACAGTAACTGGAGGGAAATTTTTTTCTGTCTTGCTGCAGATTTTTTGACAGTAAAAACAGCACTATTGTGAGTGCTCCTGGCTCTTGATAGAGCAGGTTTTTTCTGAGAAATCAGAATTTTATTCAGTCATTTTTGACTTACAGGGAGTCAGGTACTTTCCTTATCTGATATGGCATCAGGGGGAAGTGAATCATCAATTCTGAACATAAAGAAATTGGAAGGGGCACACAATTATGCATTATGGGCAGAACAGTGTTTGAATGTACTTCTGCTGAAGAAGATTTCTAAGCCCATAAGGGTGAAGGGTGTCAAGCCATCTGGGATGTCAGATGACGAATGGGAGGAGCTAGATTTGTCCGCGAGGGCTGCTATCATGCTTACTCTCAGTGATTCTCTTGTATTCAATGTTCAGGCTGAAAAGACCTCTTATGGCCTATGGCAGAGGCTAGAAGAGTTGTATGCCCAAAAGAGTTCAGCCAGTAAGGTGTATTGGTTGAAGAAGCTGGTTGATCTTCGCATGAAGGAAGGTACAGCTGTGACCTCACACTTGAGTGAGTTCAATGCCATCTTTACACAGCTGATTGCACAGGGGTTGAACCTTGATGAGGAGTTCAAGGCTACTTTCTTGTTGTGTACCCTCCCTGAGAGTTGGGACACTTTCAAGACCACCCTGTCTAATTCAAATGTCACTCTTATGTATGCTGATGTGGAGAGCTCTCTCCTTATGGAGGAGATGAGCAGGAAGAATAATGCGGGCAGCAAATCTTCAAATGCTTTGCAGGTACAGGAAAGAGGCAGGACTCAGCAGAAGGGGAGATCTGCTAGTAAGTCCAAATCCCGCAGTCAGTCCCGTGGCAAAAAGGATATTGAATGCTTTTATTGTGGCAAGAAGGGACATGTGAAGTCTAAGTGCTTCAAGTTTATACGGGATCAGAAAGCCAAGAAGGCTGAAGCAAAGGATGCAGGCAGTGGAAGCAAAGGCAAAGGCAAGGCCAAGGTAGATGACTTGGATGCAGTGAATGTTACAGCAGAGGACAATGACAGTGACAGACATGATGTTTTATGCTCTTCTGCTGTAATTGCACATACTTTGGTTATTGATGGCCATGACATGCACACCTGGCTCTTGGATTCAGGTGCTTCTTTTCATGTTACTCCTCATAGGGAGTGGTTTACTTCCTACACAGGTACTCATGGAGTTGTTCACCTTGGGAACAACTATGCATGTCAGATTGCAGGGATTGGCAGTATACAGATAGTATTCCCTAATGGACGCATATTTATGCTTGATGGTGTTCGTCATGTGCCGCAAATCAAGAAAAATCTGATTAGCACTGGCTTGTTAGATGATAGTGGTTACCACACCACATTTGGGGATTCCAAATGGGTGATTACTGATGGCCAGGTTGTAGTGGCTGAGGGTTATAAGAGTGATACCTTGTACCCTCTTTATGTTTCCAGTGTAGGTAATCATGTTGTTGCCATAACCGAGCTGCCAAAGGTTTCATTGTGGCATAGCCGGTTGGGACACATGTCCGTTAAAGGAATGCAAGAACTGTCACGTTTGGGTTATCTGCCGTCTCTTTCATTTTCAGATTTGCCTACTTGTGATCATTGCATATTTGGCAAGCATTCTATGACTCCTCATAAGAGGAGAACTCCCCAAAATAGAGCACCGCTTGATCTAGTGCACACTGATTTGTGTGAGATGCCACAGTTATCACTAGGGGGTGCAAAGTATTTCATTACTTTTATTGATGATGCCACACGCAAAGTGTGGGTCTATTTCTTGAAGCATAAGAGCGATGCCTTAGATGCTTTCAAGAAGTTTGTCGCTCAGGTTGAGAATCGGACAGGTCGCAGGCTGAAATGCCTCAGATCCGATAATGGGGGTGAGTATGTGTCACATGCTTTTGTGCAGTTTTGCGAAGCTAAGGGCATCAAACAGGAACTCACAGCCCCTCATAATGCATCTCAAAATGGTGTAAGTGAGCGGATGAATCGAACTATTCAGGAGAAGGTTCGATGTATGTTGTCTTATGCTGCATTGCCCCATGGCTTTTGGGCAGAAACCGTGCAAATAGCAGTTCACATAATTAACAGGTCGCCGAACAAGGCTTTGGAGTTGAAAGTGCCAGAGGAGATGTGGTCTGGCAAGCCACCTTCATATAAGCACTTACGTGTGTTTGGCTGCGAGTGCTTTGCTCATATACGCAAAAAACTGCGCACCAAACTGGAGCCAAAGTCTTCCAGATGCATCTTTATGGGTTATGGTGACGAAGGTGAAATGGGGTACAGGTTGTGGGATCCCATTAAACGGAAGATTATACGCAGCAATGATGTCATCTTTAAAGAGGATAGTGTACACAAAGAACCCGTGCAACCTGTGGAATACAGGAGGGTTGTTTATGATGATGTCGGACAGCAAAGAATGCCCATTCATATGCAGCAGCAGGCTGTTGCAGATAACCCTGTTCAAGAGGGTATACAGGCTGAAAATCAGCCATATAATTTTGCCAATGATGCACCACTGGATATGCCAGCAAATGGGGCTGTAGAACAGCCAGATATGGTGGTACAGCCACCCGTCATGCATGACGAACAGGCTAGACAGCAGCCTAATTCGGATCATTTTGTTAGGAGGAGCACCCGTGTACAACAGCCTCCTGACAGGTTTGTCCCAGGAGCCAATAATGTGGCTGATTTTATTATGCTGACAGATTGTGATGAGCCTTCCAGCTTCAAGGAAGCTATGGGAAGAACTGAGAAAAGGAAGTGGGAAAAAGCCATGCAGTCAGAAATGGACTCCCTACTTCAAAATGATACATGGGATTTGGTGCATCTACCTGCAGGCAGAAAGGTTTTGCCATGCAAGTGGATTTACAAAGTCAACGTGGATTCAAATGCTTTACCGAGAATAAGGCCAGATTGGTTGCCAAGGGATTTAAGCAGGAGAAGGGCATTGACTTTGATGAGATCTTTTCCCCTGTAGTCAAGATGACTACTTTGAGAGCAGTGTTAGCTTTCTTGTTGCTCATGAGGACATGGATTTATGTCAGATGGATGTGAAGACTGCTTTTCTTCACGGAGATCTCCATGATGAGATCTATATGAGTCAGCCAGAGGGATATGCTGTTAAAGGGAAAGAGCAGCTTGTGTGTAAGCTCAAGAGGAGCTTGTATGGACTCAAGCATGCACCAAGAGAATGGTACAAGAAGTTTGATGCCTTCATGCAGTCCCAAGGGTATCATAGGTGTGAGACCGATCATTGCTTGTACACCAAACGGACAAAGGATGGCAGTTTGATGCTACTCATTCTATATGTGGATGACATGCTGATTGCCAGTAAATCTCAGCAGGAGATTAGTACTTTGAAGAAACAACTGCATAAGTCTTTTGACATGAAAGACTTGGGTGATGCAAATCATATTCTTGGCATGCGGATTACTCGTGACAGGTCCAAGGGACTTTTGTTTCTGTCACAGAAAGAGTACATTGACAAAGTACTGCAGAGGTTTAAAATGGAGGGGGGGAAGTCTATTAGTATCCCGCTGCCTCCACATTTAAAACTCAGCAGTAAGGACAGCCCCAGATCGGATGATGATAAGGCTGAAATGGCCAAGGTTCCGTATGCATCTGCAGTTGGTTCTTTGATGTATGCCATGGTTGCCACTCGTACGGATATTGCTTTTGCGGTGGGAGTCATCAGCAGGTATATGGCAAATCCAGGCAAGCGGCACTGGGAAGCAGTGAAAGGTGTCTTGAGGTATCTCAAGGGTACCAAAGACTTGTGCATATGCTATGGTAGGCAGGATGCATTGGTGCATGGTTTTACAGATTCAGACTATGCAGGGAATGCAGATAACCGGAAATCTACTACCGGTTATATTTTCACATTTGCAGGAGGTGCTATATCATGGGTGTCTCGGTTGCAGAAATGCGTTGCACTATCAACTACTGAAGCTGAATATGTTGCAGCCACTGAGGCTTGCAAGGAAGCAATATGGCTTACTCGGCTGGTGGGAGATTTGGGCATTACAGGAGATATGCCAGTCTTGCATTGTGATAGTCAGAGTGCTATCATGTTGGCAAAGAATCCGGTCTTTCATCAAAAGACCAAGCACATAGATGTGAAATATCATTTCATCGGAAGACAAGCGACTTGAGCTTGTGAAGGTGCATACTGATGATAATCCTGCAGATTTTCTCACTAAGAGCTTGCCTACAGAGCGGTTTGCACATTGCCGCTACATCATGGGATTAGGATGAGACCATTCTTATTTTATGGTCTTGTATACAGTAACTGTATATTGCTGTAATTTTTATTCTTTTCTCCCCTTTAGGCACATTGGCCTTTAGGTGGGAGGTTGTTGGGGTAAAGGCACATTGCCACCCCTTTATTAAAGATATGACACCTATGACTGTCTTAAGACAGTCATAGGGGGAAAAAACCTAATCCCAATAAAACCTATGAGTTTGTGGTGTGGCTCATCACTTCACACCCGCATCTTTAGTGTCACTCCTCTCTCTCACTCTCTCCCGGTTGTTCTTCTCCCTCTTTCCTTCCCTCACAGGACCCACAAGAATAGGATTATTTTCTATAGCAAAAGCTCAATGAGATTAAGGCTCGACTTGCCTTGTTGGAGATGAAAGTCTTCAACATGGAAAACAAGGGAAAACAGTAAATAATACAAGTATTGCAAATACACAATGAAGCGACACACCTGCTCTACAATTGGTCACCAAGGTCCACGACATGGTTACCACTCAGCTCAAGTCAATGACACATGAAATTACAGCAACAATGGACAATAAAATTAACACATGGGACGTGTATGGAGAAGTACAAGAACATGAAAAATGGGCTGCTAGTATCCGAAGCCTATGCATTGGAGGACTACCTGAGGGCTGGCATGGGAGCCTAACAGAAAAGCTTGACCATACTATAGGAGCAACAATCCCCCAGATTGAGTGAGGCTTAGAAGATATAGTTTGTGTCATCCAGTAGAGAGCACAAGACAAATTAGTTCTTAACGATAAAATGGCAAGAAACAAGGTTCTCAAGCAAACCAATAAGCTAAGAGGTACCAAGATATGGATCTTGGAGGAGCTCACTCCAAGTCAGCTCAAGATGAAATCCACAAACTTGACCCAAGTGAAGGACCCTTGGAAGGAAGGAAAATGGGCTGTTTACAGAGATGGAAAAGCACTAATCAGAGACTTCAAATCTAGCCCCAAAGTCTCTCAGTCTTAAACTTATGTAAATGCAGGCTCATTATCTTTATAGTATATACCTTTGTAATTTTAGAATATATCCAATCATACAAATTCAGATATTTTGTTAATTAGTGCCCAAGCATAAGCAACTATATTGGGTTTGCATGTGTGTGCATGCATGCGTGCGTATGTGTGTGTGTGTGTGAGAGTGTGCGTGTGAGTGCGTGTGTGTGTGTGAGTGTGCATGTGCGTGTGTGTGTGCGTGGGTGCGTGGGTGTGTAGGTGTGTGTGTAGTAGTGTGTGTGTGTGTGTGGGGTGAGAGGAGCGTCGAGGAGAGCTGAGGAGCCTTCCAGCCACCGTCGTGCCTTCTGCACCGTCCCGTACCACCTGTACGGCTACCCGTACAGACTGTACGGCGTCTTCCGTACAGGCTCCACTCTGTCCGCAGCGCTTCGTACAGGCCCGTTCCTTTTCCACAGTTCCCTAGGTCTTTGTGCTCTGCTCGCGTGGTGTTTCGTGTGTTCTAAGTGAAGTCTACGCCACTATCTATTTTCGTCCCTCTCAGAAACCCTGTGCAGCCCCGTCCGTACAGCTGTACGGTACCCGTACACCGTCCGTACACTTGTACATTTCCGTACATCTGCGTCAGTTCCCGTTTCACCTCTGCAAATTCACGTACAAAGCCCGGTACCTTCTTCTCACAGTTTTTTCCGTACACCTGTCCCCTCCGTGCAGCTCTATCCGTACAGTCCCGTACTTCCAGCCATACAAATCCTTGGAGTTTTTTGGGCTCCGCTGTCTTCTCTAACCGTCTTGTGTTCCAGGCAAAATCTTACATTTCCCTCTGCTATCTCCTTCCCCACTATACTCTTCTTATCCTCTCTGGTGGACTTCCTGTGGGACTGGTTTTTTTGGCTTTCACTACCCTTTTACAGGTACTTCATTCTCAAGCTCCCCTTCTTACAAAGTCATGGCAGAGTATTCATATGTAAAAACGTTTCAAAAGGAGCGCTCGGCTCCCTGCAAGAAACAAAAGCAGGTTGAGGGTTAGCATGACCCGATACATGAGACTCTTGAGGCTCAACTGGTATATGATGTAATGCATGAAGGATTTGCAGATACTAGAAAAGAGTGGAAAGACTTGGTTCCTTCAGTTGGCCTCATGGTTGAGGTCGATGAAATTGTGGATCCGGTCAGAGAATATGCCAAGAATGCAGTCATATTATTTTTTCCAGGCCGGATGCCACCTGCTGCAGAAATAGGCAACTGGCTAACACGCACATTGGCTGGCTCTTTTGTTCGTAAAGTACACTATGCAGCCAGGGGCTTTTTTGAGGTTATCATGGTGGATGAGATCCACAGACAAATGCTTTTGGAACATTCACCTCTCTTTTTTGGGCAACAAATGGTGCATGTCTTGCTATGGTCTCCCACAAGGGACTTTCAGGCTTTAATCCGACACAGATGCCCGGTTTGGGTTGAAGTTGTTGATTTCCCCCAATGTATGGCCTCGCTTTTGCCTAAAATTGCAGCATCTTTAGGTAAAGTGGTTTGCCCACCATGGCCAAATGGCAACTCAAACAGATTTTGCATTCTCTGGGATACTGATAATCCCACACCGGAGTCTTATTCAGTCACGGTGAATAATGTGAACATGGGAAGTGCTTTTTATAAACTCAAATGGGGTTTATTTGCAGGGGCCTGTTTTGAATGCAAAAAGTTTGGACACATGGCTTCACAGTGTCCAATGAATCTACATAAAATGCCTCGTGCCACTTTGCCAGTTTCCATGCCTACTAAAGATGTTCCTACTCCAGTGGCCAACAAAAATAAAAGCAGTAGATAGCCTGCTGGGAGTCAGGATAAAGGCAAAGCTCCAGTGGCTCCCAATGGGAATCTCACATCACATTCACCTCCTGTTATTCAATCCTCGACCAAAGGATAGCAACCTTCAACTGATGGCTGGCAGAGTCCAAGAAAAGTTATTTCTGCTCGAAGAATTCCACCCCCCCGCACTTGGAATGGTGCCTCTTCTAGCGGGAATACCCCAGAGATAAATACAGGAATTGGGATTACATGGGCTGCAGTAACAGCCAGCAGAACACTCTTCCCTGAAGAAGAGGTTGCTGCTTTGCTGTCTACTTCTCAGGCGACTACTTCTTCTCAGGGGCGAGGTCTCGACCCTGAGATAGAAATGCAAGGCTGACCTCATAAATTTTGAGGCTGTACATAGTTGTTACATTACTATAAATACCTGTATATATGACTGCTCACATCAAATGTTTTACACTCAATGTCCAGGGCATGTGTGACAGTAGGAAATGGAAATCTGTGTGGCTGTACATCAACAGATTTCAGCCTGACATAGTGGCATTACAAGAACACAACCAACATATGTATGCAGGCAAGACAGGCCACTACTGTGGATATGATATTTTCTAAGCTGGGGAGCACTCTTTCTCAGGGGTTGTCCTTCTGATCAAACATGAGCTTCAACCAGTCATTGCTTTAAATGACAACAAAGGCAGATGGCTTGTTCTCCAATGCCTTATTAGAGGAGAGGTGTTTGAATTTGCTTCAGTTTATGCACCTCAGTCCTCTAGAGAAAGAACTGCAATTTGGGATGCCATGCAACAATATCCGTGGAGATATCATGCCTACATATGTGGGGATTTCAATAATGCTCCACAACAGGGAGACAACACCTCCAGACATGACCATATGTTATCTCCTGAAAGGCATGCATGGTCTCAACTACTTCTGCATCTGGATCTGGTTGACCTTTGGAAGAAATTGCAGCCTTTGTCACCGGGCTACACTTTTCAACATAATGCTCTTTCCGCCTATCAGGCATGTCTGGATCGATGGTATAGTGTTGCTCCCCAACAAAATGGGGAGTTCACATGCAAAATGTGGATTGACTATGCCTTTGTGCATTCAGACCATGCACCACTATGGTTGCGATTAACTTTTCATAACATGCCAGATGATATATTGCCACACAGGAGACATCTAATCATAAACAATAGTTATTTGCAACATGCTGATTTCAAGGCAATGGTTACTGAAGCAGCTCATTGTCTTTCCTCTAGCAGCCATCTCAATGTTGATGGTGCCTGGGATTCTTTTATTTCTAAAATGCAAGTGCGGATTAGAGTTTATGGCAAGTCTTACATGAAGACTCTGAGGGAAACCATTGCTCAGGCCAAATCTACTTGTCAAGACCTCACTGAACTCAGTCATCATCGTTCGTTGTCTTTGCATGAGCAAACAACACTATGCCAGGCCAGACATTGTCTCAAACTAAATGATCACAGGAAACTGGCAAAATGGGAGACTAGAGCAAGACAAAGAGCCTTTACAGATAAAGGTTGCTCTTCCAAAAAAAATTTCAAAAGTTTACATCAGAGGAGAATCAAAGGAGAATCAAAACAGAAATTTGCAGAGTGCTTATGCCCGATGGATCATGGACTACTTCACGGTCACAGCTTGCTTCTGTTTGTGTGCATCATTTCTCTCAGCAATTTGGCTCTGCAGCTCCTCCCTCGCAACAGATTTTGCTTGCACGAAATTTACTGTTGCAACATGTTTCTCCTATCATTTCCCCTCCTCAAGCTTTGGAATTAGAGGAACCCTTTACTGAGAGGGAACTGTCAGATGCGATCAAATCATGTGGCAGATGGAAATCCCCTGGATGGGATGGTTTAACAGTAGAGTTTTTTCTAGCCTACTGGCCTATTTTGAAGCATTCATTGCTATATATGGTGAATGCTGCGTGGCAAAATCAGAAAATGCCGGACACATGGAAGAGAGGTCTTGTTAAACTCCTTCCCAAAAAACAAATTTGTGAGTCTTTGGCAGATTGGAGACCTATCACTCTTATGCCCGTAATTTACAAAGTCACCACCAAAATGATTGTCAATCGGCTAAAGGGGATTTTACATGATGAGTTGCATCCTGCTCAATATGGCTTTGTCCCGCACAGGCACATCACCGATAACATTGCTAATGCCTACATTGGAATTGAATATGCTAAATATACACAGCAGGATGTTTTGTTATTGCAAATTGATATTGCCAAAGCCTTTGATACTGTTCAGTGGGATTTTATTTCATCGACTATGCAAGCATTGGGTTTTGGCACAAAAATGCAGCAGCTCATCACTTGGCTATATCAAGATAGTGAAGCTGCCTGTATACTCTCAGGAGATATTTCTCCATCCTGGACTCTTGCTTGCTCTGTCAGGCAAGGATGTCCCCTGAGTGCTTTACTTTTTGCCATAGCCACTCATCCACTGCTTCAATATCTCGATCACCTCTTGGACACTGACCAGATGCACGGTTTGGAGGTTCTTGGTAGTCGCAGCATGATTGCTCAGGCATATGCTGATGATTCATTCTTTACTCCAAAAAATACTCGGGCTGATCTGTCCATGATTATGCATGCTCTTTCCATATATGGTTTGGCTGCTGGCCTTCGGGTAAATTTTCAGAAATCAAAATTGCTGCCATTACATGCACAGGAATGGCACAACCTTCTGTGGCCTGGGGAAATTGTCCCCGCTTCTCAATTCATTCGACATCTTGGTTATCCTCTAGGCTGGGGCATTACATGTTCGTCTGCGAATCACACAATCCATTTTGATAGCATACATACAATTTTATCTGCCTCTCACTATGTTCACTAAGACAGATCTGGTTTCATTTATGTCAGCTATCATGGAAATTTTATGGCGTTCAAAACATGGCAAGAAAAGTCTCAGATTACTCTCTATGCATCGTCTCTGTTCTCCCAACATGCATCTTCAGAATGTCCCTCAAGCAATCTTTACATGATAGCTATGCTGCGAGGGACTTGGATGCGACTAGCCTTGAAGTGTTTTCTGACTGTTTTTGAGTTCTTCCATTAGGCTCTCTTTTGGAGTCTAATATCATGTACATTGATCTCATGTTAATAATATAGTTACTGGTTTCACCAAAAAAAAAAAAAAGGTGTGTGTGTGTGCACGCGTGCGTGCATTTTCATGTGTGTGCACTAGCCTATGGCTGTTTTTGTTGTAAAAAATCAGCAATCATAGTGCTCTTTCTTGCCAACATATGAAACTGAAGATTGAGAATATTCAGTCCCCCATGAGTCTTAGGAGAACAAATAGACTGCATGGGAAGTAGTCGCAAAGCCTTTTTGTGAGATTTGCTTTTCCAAAATATGTTAATAATATAGTTACTGGTTTCACAAAAAAAAAGTGTGTGCACTAGCCTTGATGATGATGAAGACATTGCAGGCCAAGGTAGCTAGACTCAGGTAGCTAAGCCTCAGCTGAGCATAGTGGAACAGATTAGGTGGCGGACACAACAAATAGATCCAATGCAACCACCATAGTTTCTAGTCACTATAGTAGGTAGCTCACTAAAAGGAGCCACGCACACGATCAAGCCACTATCTCTTGGTCAAACCCAGTCGTTACTAAAATATGTCAATTAAACAAATGGGAATGATAACAAGAAAAAAGTAAAAAAAGAAGAAAGGAAGAAAGTGACTAAGCAAAAATAAACAGACAAATTAAGAAACAAAAGAGACCAAAAAACAAGAAGAGACATGTCATGTATATCTTGGTCAAGTAAGAGACAACCCACAGTTGACCTCTACCATAGGCTGAGTACTGTGCAGCCTTCACTGCCACAGTAGATTGTGTATGGCTGAGGAGGTTACTTGGAGATCTTCGTGACTGGCAGGACTCAGCACACACCCACAAAAATTCTATTAGGGCTTTATTGAGATTATCTATCTAACCAGTAATCTCTAGATGCTCAGCACTATACACTTAGAAATATCCAAGCTTCTCAAACTTTGCTTGGTGAAAAATGGCAGTAAAGGCTGCATCCATAACCAAATAACGAGATTGGCAATCCATGCAATCTAAATGCTGCTTGGAAGTATCTTGTCCCTAGTAAGAATGAAGCATCCATCTACGCCAACTGATCAACAATCAAGAGTTGCATTGTGAAAGAAATAGAGCTTGGTCAAACAGATGATAATGGAAGGAATCTGCACCACTAAAGCATGAAATTTCTGATGAATGCATAAATCTCTTGATAGGGCCATCAGGCTAGACTTCTCAATTTTTTTTCAAACTGAAAATAGCAATTAGAGCTCAATATGTACTTCTGCTGCATGTGAAATTGTGAATTGTAGGGTTCAAAATGAATATACTAAAAGATATATTCATTCTGGAAGATTATATCCAAGTCTACGGTTTAACCTATGTAATCTTGTTCTGTCCTTCTAAAAATCTAACATTATCCCCTCACATACCTAGGCCCACCCCCCAAGCCTGTATGAAAGTACTAGGAATTGTAGGGAAAACCCTACAAGTGAATATGGAAACATTGTGGATGTGCAGAGCATCTTATCTCATGAGCCATGCTAATAGGTGGGAACTGATCCATTAAGTAAAGGTAGCACCAAGCCCTATTTCTTAACAACCCTAAGGGTTCAACAAAGAAATTAGGTGTTAACACCAAAGGCCGAAGGGATCCGAACACTGTATTGACGCCAAAGAGCGAGAGCGAAGAAATGCCGAAGAACAGATGAAGGCCGAAGACTGCCAAGCGAAGGTCGGCTGAAGGGACAAAGACCGCTAGCGAAAGACAAGAAGCAATAAAGGGGCAAAAAGGATGCAAAGGAGGCTTAGCCTATTTAAGTCATGTAATGTTGTTTTGAGGGGATGAAGAAATAGACGAAGGATTTGGGCCTTCTGGCTTGGGACATGAAGCTCAATTTCTCTCTCTTTCCACTGTCTCGGATGGTTCTTCCTTCATCTCGCAATGTTTCCATTCTTAGTCTCTTTTTGGTAGACTTTATTGAGGGCGAGGATCTGCCCTCATCATTATGATAATTCCATATTAATTGGAGTCCACATCAAGCATTAGCTTCCAGCATCTTGTCACCCAATGCGACTGGCTATATATGTAAAGCGTGTCAGTTGTGGCTACCCTTGTTAAAGGTGCCATCACCATAACAGGATGGTGTGATCTCATCGTGTAAAAACCACAGATACAGTACAGCATTTATACATCCATGACCAATGCATTGGATTTTAAGTAGAAAGCAGAACAAATTATCTTCTCAATTTAACATATATTTATTTGTATTTACTTTCACATATTTTCATCTATGAGAAAGACTTTTTTTCCACATACAAAAAAGCATCCCTAATATGTTTAGTGTGCCACCGTAGTTAGTATGTCATTCTTTTGGACTTGGTCTCCAAGTGGAATTGTGGGCTTTGTTTTTGGCTCTCTCTTACCAATAAATAGTATACTATCTCTAAGACCATTGCTTGGTAATATTGCCTTGCCCTTCTTTTCCCCCTTCTCAAAATCTGCTTCATAATTGAATATCTTAAAAAAACACAGGAGTTGTTTTGAAAATGAAAATGCTGGTAGCCCTGCATTCCTCTTTCTATTTTAAATTTCCCGAAGGTGAAGCACCATAAATAGCCATGGCATAATGTTCGTATGACTAAATAGCAGCATTCCAACTAGACAACAAGATCAAGAGTCATTATCACATGTTACAGTAATCAATCAAAATTTTCTACAGTGTGCTGAAGGTAAACATGTGATATGCATGAACCATTCTTAAGAACAGTCAATTCTGAGGCTGAAATGATAGGTATATGTTTACAACGGGGTCTTATTAGATAGAATATATACTCTCATTTTCAATCATCCAAAAAAAAACATCTATTATACAAGTTTAGCAACATGTGATTTGTTTCTTGCACTAGTCGAAGGTTTCAAAATCATGTTCATGCTATGTAAGATGGCAATGGCTCCACCCAGTTGCATGCCAGGAGTGATTGTGGTCGCTCAGGTTAGAGAAGTAAGCCTAAAACCTGAAAGTGTTGTAACTACAAAAGTGCTAATCACCCTTCAGCACTCATGAACACAACAAATAAGAATATGATTGTTGTCAGTTTAACTTACCAGAAGAACAACAGCAGCCAGGTCATCAAGTGGCAGTTCATTATTTCCTAGGCTGTAAACCAACCAGCAGGGCAATTCAAACCCACAAAGTCAATGTATTCGGTGAAAAAATAACTATCAAGACAACAAAGAGCTATTATTTTCCCATGATTTTGTTTGATATTGCTACTACTTGATCCAACATACCAAATACCTTGTGTGACTTGCTAGTATTTTTAGTGAAATCTTAAATTCTGATGCAAGGGTACCTGAAAGGCAATATACCATCAATATAGTGGAATGTCCTGCCTAAAAACACAGATATGAATGTCATTGCCCTGCAACAGAACAAAAATTCCAGACGTGAAACAAAGTTAAGAGGTCATTCCAGATGATAAGCCGAAAGCTCAATGAAGATCATTATAGAACTCTAGGCTATTCCTCTAAAAGCTGTCTTGTACTAAAGGCAGAGGCTGATGAAAACGCACACAAGTGCCCCAAAAGTGCCAGAGAAAACAGCAGCATTTGACTTCCTTGATGCAAGCAGAGCCTGCATCAAATTATCGAAATGAATCAAAATTACAAACCACTACAAGACACTCAAATAAGAACAGCATTTCCTGCCACATATATCATTCTCCATTGAGCCCATGTCGATATAACATTGACCATTTTAGCCTAATGATTCTTGCCTGCCATAGATAATATATACCTTTGTAAGACTAGAATATGTTCAATCATACAAATTTAGATTTTGTTGTTCTAAAGACCAAAAATCTACACAGAAAATAAAAGAGAAAGCAAAAGAGAAAAAAAATAGAGGTGAACAAAAACTTTAATGAAAAACAAAACGAAGACATACTTAGCAAGCAAAGCAACACTTATGTCGTGATCAGTGCCCAAGCATAAACATTGACCATTTTAGCCTCATGATTCTTGCCTGCCATAGATAAAACCACCACAACGATGCCATCGTCCTTCATTTGAAAGAGGATTAAGTACATACTGCACTCTATGAAATTTCAAATCTCGATATTTAGATTGTTTACCATTTTTGTGCAAAATACACTGAATCTGACACGCAGCTAGTGGCATTGTTTTTTATCACTAAGGGGAAGTTGCAAGCAAGACAGAGACAACACTCCAAGAGTTTCACACTTGGAAAAAATATCAATATTTACACTAGCTGACGTTGTGTACTGGTAAAATGGACAGGTACTCATTATCCAATAGCTTTGTCAGTCATCACTAAGAAGGAGCCTCAGCCTTGATGGCCACCATCAATATAAACTTCAAACCTTTGGCGCAGTTTCAGCACGTGTGTGCAATACGGGTATGGACAGAGATTAATTATGTGCGAGTCTTTCCAGAAGCTTCACATTAGGGAGCTTCAGCTTGCATGTGCAGTCATCGCAATTAGAGACAGCCATTCCTACAGTAAGTACATGTCCATGGCCTATCAACATTTATACCTTTCAAATTTGTCTGTACTAGTAATGTGAATGATATACCCAGTTCATTTTTTGAGCCTTATCAATCATGCAAGAGGTAAGAGAGGACAGATGATGTGTGCTGGTCCTTTTTTCCCTGCACATAAGGGAACAAAGGAGGAAGATGGTGATGACTGACTGGTATGTTTGTCTACAAATGGGATTCATTTTGTCATGGAAGGTTATTATAGGAAGTTGAGGGGGTCCTTCTCTCTCTACCATTTGGAATACAATTCCTAGTGTCCCTTCGTGCAACATACAGCTCAGTCCATCCAATAACAATTTGGCAAACCCTTTGCCCTAAATAATGCCCCTTGCAAACTCCATTCAAATACCAATTCTTTGACTCATTCTTGCTGGGAATTGTATGCTATTACATTGCTGCATGGTCCATTGGAGTCTAGCCTACCAAGCATGCATTCCATGGAAGCAGGTCTTGTTGTGAGCCCCACAAATAAGGGAGGAAAGAGGCCTTCAATATGCATCCATTCTTACTTAAAAACTATGGGCAGTCCAGAGGGTGAGCAAGGCCAGGTAGACAAGTCCACACAACCATCAAAGCAACCAACCCCAACAAAGGGCCATGCATAGAAGCCCAACCAAGGCCAACCAAATTTAGGCATCCTACTTGGTCTTGCAACCGACCAAGTTCGTTGTTGTCAGTTCTGCTTATAGCTTGGCCAATGTAATTGAAGCAGTGGGCAGTGCATAGGGCATAGAATTCTCGTGTAGGCTAGTCTAGATTAGGGTCAGGCTTACTCTAAGATAAGTTCAGCTAATTTTATCACAAAAAATGAATGTAATAGGCAAAAGCCTACTGACTCTCTCTCTTGCTCACTACTACCTGAATTGATAGAATGATGCACTCAAAGCACAAGTGGAACTATGGAGTGAGTGTGAAAGTATGAGGGAGGAATATAATGAGATCCTTATCAGAAGGTAGCAGAAGGCCTTGGGATTTAGTTCTGTCAGATTTGGATTCATGAGTCAGGTATTTAGTTCCATCAGATCAGGATTCACGAGCCAGGTATACCACAATCAACCACCTCCTTCATCATACTGGGAGGCCCTCTTCATATCCTAGTTCAAGTTTCAGCCGAAGGGGATGTCAAGGGCATCCTCAGAGTACCATACAAGCAGCCACATCAATAGGTTGCCACACAGGCAGCCACGTCCGTATGTCCCCCTTCTGTTGGATCTTCAAGCTCCTTCATCACCACTCATGTTGTCCACGTAGGAGTTAAAGTTGTGGATGAACCACCTAACATGGCTCCTTCTGCTTGAAGCTTATGGAATTGCGGACAATCCTGCTTCTTGTGGCCCTGCACATGGCAATGGAAGCATCGGTTCTCTTTGGCAAAGGTTGCTCACGTTGCTACATCCAAGTACCCACCATAGCCGTTGCTATCCTTCATCAACCAACTCTTCTTCTGCTGCCCATTCCCACCCTCTATTGGAGTGGAGTCCTGGGACTTCTTACTGTTAAACGACTTGGATCCTTGACCATGTGCATAAGCTCAAAATTTTGAGCAAGCTCGTACGCACTCTCACAATCCCGTGGCTAGAAACTTCGAACATACAACTAGATGTCTGTACAAAGCCCATAAAGAAACTTATTCACCTTCTAGCTTTCCTTCAACTACAACTGTATGGACACCTAAGTAAAGTTATTGGTGTAAGCATCTCGATGTCCCCCTAGTGCAACTCTTGGAATGGGCTTTGGAGTCTGTCCAAGTACTGAGCTGGCAAGAAACGTGTTTTAATATCTTTCACAAACTCCGTCCACCCATAAAGAGGTGTCTCCTAGTTTGCATCATAGTGGTTCTTCAACCACTTGAGCCACCAAGTGACCGCCTCACCTGTGAGGTGGATCGATGCGAGAATGCATCTCTCATTGTCATTCGTAGGCACAATTGAAAAATAACTTTCAAATTGATTGAGCCACAAAAACAACACTAAAGGTTCAATCTTATTATCATACCGAAGAAAATTGAGCTTCCCATGAAAAGAAGCTTTGACGGGCTGTTGGACTCTCCCCCTTCCTTCATCTCCATGTGGGTGTAGTAGTGAAATGAGAACTTGCCGGTCCCATTGATCGCCCAGGTCCTACCGCTGTGTCAGCTTCGGCTCCTACTGCTGTGTCTGCTTGTGGGTGCTCTATCCCCATGCCTTTGGGCGATTTTCCTGAACATTGAAGAAAGTCTCATTCTCTGGAGTACGGGACTGTCCGCTAATGCATCTTTTGACTACTTCCCTGAGAGTGGGGGATGTCTCCTGCTTTTCCCCCCGCACGCTCTCACATTGTCTGCGGTTCTATAAAGTCTGCTTTGTTGGGCCTTTTGCGCTTCACGCTAGGGTTTTGCATCAGAGAAGTCCCTTCCCTCCGTTAGCATTCAGTTCAATAATGAGGCTTTAGCCCCTCCATGTAGTATTTCCATTCCTCTTTTGTAGTGAGAGTTCATCCCCTCCATACAACTTTTAGATCTTTCAATTATTTATAGTTGTATTCAGGCCCTTGGGCAAGACATGATTTCAGTTATTCTTTCCTCTTCGAGGGCCATTATATTCTTCCCTCATACTCTCACACTCACTCCATGTTTCCACTTGTGTTTTGAGTGCATTATTCTATCATTTTAGGTAGTAGTGAGTAGGAGACAGGGTGAGTAGGCTTTCCCCTATCAAATTGGTATCAGAGCTTTAGCTTTTCTTTCTGGAGATTTTATGGCATAGACAAGAACCGGAAAGGACACCATGAGTACTAGTGCCTTGTCCAACACTGGTGGAGAGGCCGGATTCGCTTCCTAGGCCTCACCACAATAGAACCCGACCGTAGAGACCCTGATGATAGTTTTTGCTATGATGGCCATGATGCAAACCATGATGGAGATGTAGCAACAATAGCTAGAGAGTCTCTTTACTTGCATGGTTCAGCTCCAGTGATGTGGGATTATTGTGAGCAGACCGCCAGAGAGCGTGAGAGAGTAGCTCGAGAGGCAAAAGAAGACCGTTATTGTGAGGCTCTGGAAGCCAAGGAACTCCGGGATCGAGAGGTCCATGAAGCCAAGGAATGGAGAGAGCGTGAGGCTCTGGAACCCAGGGAAGTCAGAGAGCATGATGCTTAGGAAGCGAAGGGGCTCAGACAGTGCAAGGCGGAGCTCAGACAACGTGAGGCCAAAGAAGCCAAGGAGCTCAAAGAGACCGAGGCTCGAGAAGCTAGGGAGCTTAGAGAGTGCAACGCTCGGGAGGAGAATTGTTCCCTCTCCCCCAGTCATCCCTCCCCCCCCCCCCCAATTCTTCTTGTTCGCCCCTCCATTCCCCCCCTCAGCTTGAATTGTTCCCTCTCCCCAATCATATACCTAGATGAATCCAGGAACATTCCCAAACTCATCCTCTAAAAACACAACATAGTGCAGTTTCATCCCTCCCCCCCCAATTCTTCATGTTCGCCCCTCCATCCCCCCCCCCTTTCCGTTAGCTCTCCACCTCTTTCTTCTTCTCCTCCCTCTGTTAAAAGCGGCGGCTTCTTCTTCATCATCCTCTCGCCCTTCCCCCCCACGTGCTGATAGGTTAAAATATTTATAAAGCTTTTGTACAGCCACTTTTGCAAAGGGATATTCATCATTAGTGCAGGTCTTGTGTCCAATGTCAGCAAATGGATAAGAGAATTTCACATCTTGAACTAAGGAATGTGATGATTGCTTTTAATATTTTTGAGAAGTGGGGAATTGATGCTATCGGTCCAATGCCTATGACTGCAAGAGGCAATTGCTACCTACTCACTATTGTGGGTTATTTATCCCGTTGGGCTGAAGCAAGAGCAGTACGGGTTGTAAATGCTAAATCTTTTTGTAAGTTTGTGTATGAGGACATTTGTTGCCGCTATGTCATGCCTTTGGAGTTGGTGTCTGATAGAGGGCATGGCTTCAGGAGTGAACTCATGGACTTGCTTTATGGCAAATTAAAAATCAAGCACAGGTATGCCACTCCTCACTATCCTCAGTGCAATGCAATTAATGAGCATTTCAATGGTGAGGTCTCAAATATTATAGGCAAAATGATGAGGTCGCATGGGAAGAGTTGGGATCTTGCTTTGCCTGGTGCTCTATGGGCTTACAGAATCGCGGTGAAAGAAGGCACTCGATTCTCCCCTTTTCATTTGGTACTTGGAGAAGAGGTTTTAATACCTCTAGAAGTTGAGATTCCAGCTTTGCAGATGTTAATTAAAATGGATGAGCAGCCAAATTCAGCCTTGAAAAACAGATTGTTGGATTTACAGGAGGCTCAAATGGACAGGATGAAAGCAATTGAACACTATGCCTTAACTCAAGAAAGAAATCAATTGAGGGCTTTTTTTTTTTCCCCAAAAAGATCACTTCATTAAGTATGAATGAAAGCCGCAAGAGCAAGCTCAAATGCAGGAGTACATCATGACATGCATGAAAGAAAAAACAGCTCAAAAAAAGCTAACAAAAATCCAAGGTGGAGGCTGAAATGCCACCTCAACCCTGAAGAAGATTCAGAGAAGAACGGAGATCCTCTCCAAACTCTGAAAAAAATCTCTCCTGGCTATAGATGCTCTGGAGGATCCCTGCATGCTCGCCCAGATGGCCATCGGTATGTGTATAGTATCAGTCCATATACTGGCCATAGACTTTGGGAAGGGTGAACCCGTGAACCCTCCATCGCCTCTGTACATCTGGCCCTCCAAATATACCAAGCTGCAATGCTAGCCCACTCACAAGGTTGAAAACCATAAACTCCATCATGCATAGCAGGGACTAGCTACTATGACATCCCCACTGACGTCATCAGCGCCCAACAGTGGGGTGTAGGCACTCCGGAGGTGAAGGGCAGACTCAGCCATGATGAAGGCTAGCACTAAAGGAGAAGGCTAATCAAAAGGTAGTCCGAAATCTCTTCATTCAAGCTACAACTGCTTGTGAAGTCTAAACATTTTCATTTTAGTCTCTCCCCAACGAGCATCTAAATCTAAATCTAGCTGATAGGGCAACGCACCATTTAAGATAGAAAGAATTATCACAATACCAGCAGGCCACAACTTGGACGAAAACTTCACAAGGTGAAATTTGCATGTCCGCTAATACGGCAGAAGCATATACCTAGATGAATCTAGGAACATTCCCAAACTCATCCTCTAAAAACACAACATAGTGCAGTTTCAATCTCATGATAGTCACTCACAAGGTTGAAAACCATAAACTCCATCATGCATAGTAGGGACTAGCTACTATGTTGATTCTAAGTCATGTTCCTCGAAAAACACCTGAGGGCCAGTAAGAGATAACCATGCCACTGATCCCAAGGTCATGAAGAAGGGTGTTTTATGAAATATGCAAAGAATCCTGGCAACACCCTTCCAGATCGTCCTCGCCTGCCTACACTCTCAAAGGCAATGTTGAACGACCCAACTGTTACGTGGCATCGAGGACAATTTGGGTTAGCCACGAACCTGGATCTCCACAGGTTCACTGCAATCCCTACCAAAAAAAAATCCAAAGAAGAGAGTGATCTTTCTATTTCTGAGGGATTTCCAAAGCCTCCTCCAAAAGTTTTTCAGCACCTCTGCAAAAATATGAAAACTATCCCAATGAGGAGCTGTGGAGGGCCTCCAACCTCTACTTCTAAGCTGAAATCTCATCACGAGAGGAGGGTGTAACTCTCCAAAGAGTGTCTCTGAAGCTGCCCCAAGCTTTCAAAATGGAAGCCATGAGAGGGGAAGACGGATAGTCCCAACCTTTGCATCACCGCCACTTCCCCCAGGAGCACGAGAGAGCTTCAAGGCAAAACCTAGCCTCTATTGAGCATCTCAGAGAGCAAGACCCAGGGTTGCGGTGGCTTGCAGACAGGCACGAGTGCGCACAGCTTGACCTCCAAGACACGAAGACCCCTTGTGCGGAATTCTCCTAGCATTCCTCCAGAGCTGCATGGGTGTAGCACGGTGACAAGATGACTAGGCCGTTCTTTCATGCCACAGGTCAGCGGGGTCGCAGCTGCAGAAACTGAGAGATGCAGACAGCCAACAAGAGATTCTCAAGATGACCACAAAGTTCTACAAGATTTTGTTTCAGGACGAGGACGAGTGCCCCCTGGTACTTGCAGCCAAAGAGGTAGTTTGGACCCACGTCTCAGTAGTACTGTCTCAGAGCATGAGTAGACAGCTAGAGATACCTTTCACAGATCAGGAGCTCTCGGAGGCCCTTAAGGACTTCCCCTCGCAGAAGTTCCCCAGAGAGGATGTGTGACACCGGATTTCTTCAAGTGCTTCTAGAAGCACATCTGCACCCCTCTTCCCCTAGCTTTTTAGGAGATTTTCGACGCAGGCTCTCTACCACAATCCTTGAGTCGAGGATGGATATGTTTGATTCTAGGGGGACAGAGCCAACTTAGAGCAGTTGGAGAACGATCACTCTACTACATACCGCATACAAGATCTTGGCCAAGGTCTTGAGTCAGCAGTTATGGCCCCATCTAGTTGACATCATCCATGACATGCAGACCAAGTTTATGTTTAGGAACGCAGTATTCTGAACAACATCTTCCCCTTTTGGGAGGCTCTAGATTGGGTTTGAGAAGCTACAACTTTTTTCTATCCTTCTTTTTGAGTTTGGAAAGGCATATGACAGGGTGGCAATATAGGCGAGGCTTTCTCTCTCTCCGACTCAGTTCGATAGGGTTGCCCACTTAACCCCTTCCTCTTTCTTTTTGTAGCAGAGGCAATGGGCTATTTCCTGCACTGTCAAGCCGAGGGCCTTACAAGAATGATGCTCCTAATCCTACATGAGGAGCTGCTCTAGCCACCTACTGTGTGGCATTTGGGGCCAGGTTCAACTAGGCCAAATCTGTTGGTTTTCTTATAGCGACTAAGGAGGAGCAGGAGAGCCGAGATTGGGGGACCACTCTAGGCTTCAGATGGATCCTGTGAGGATAGACTGTGAGATATCTTGGATGCCAAGTGGACATGGACATTTCAGCAGAGCAATAGATTGCCCCGGTATTAGAGAGTGTCTGGTGCACGCTTCTATATTGGATCTTGGATAAACTCTCTAGGAGGTAGGGCCTTGGTGGCCACCCGGGTCCTCCTTACCATAGCCTGGTACATAGCCTCTTCTTGGTGCTTTCACAGGGCTTTCTTGGGATAGGTCAGGCGCTTGGTGCGCAACTTCTCATGAGAAAGATAAGATGGCACTTGGAACACTCAAGTCATGGTGGCATGGCAGACTATGATTATGCTAAGGCCCCATTGAGATGCAGAGCAGAGCCCTCTTCGGCAAGCTGGTGGCCTGTGGTCTCACTTGAGGCTCTAAGTCCTGGAAGCTCTTGCTTTAGCGAGGGCTTCTCAAGAACACCCCTCGCACAGGTGGATAGTGGTAGCAGTCCCATAGATGGATTTTCTCAGAGCTCCCCTCACAGGGAAGAGCTCCTCCTTGATGAGAATCCTTTTCAGAGTCTGGAAGTGCCAGTCAACAGGACTTACTTGGGCCAAGCCCAATTACCACGAGTAGTTCGATCAACAGTCAATCAATTGGCATCCTGAGGTCTGGGATCTAGAGGGACATATACTCGGACATCGGACAATATTGGCTAGGCACACTGGGATATGGCCCAACGAGGTCTTTCGGGACTTGGGGACAGCTCCCTTTGGACGAGGAGGACAGGGAGTAGGCACACTCTCACAACCGAGGGGGGGGGGAGCACACAATCGGTAGATATAAATACAATGATTCCAGAATCTTGGTGGGAGGGACTGAGCACTATCTAGACCCCACATCTCTAGTCGGGTCGGTTCTCGAGGATTGGAGTGCCTCTCAGGGTGCATTTCCTTCAGTAGTCGCAAGGCTTCTTCCATCGCAGATACTATAGGGTAGGGACGACAGGTCTCTTGATGGCCAAGATAGAGAGAGACTGCTAGGACCAATAGGTTTTGGATGGGCTAGCTTGGCACTGGCTCAAGATGGTGGGCCTCTTAGACAAGGCATCGACTATTGAATCGGACACGGCGGTCCTTTCAAATCGGGTGAGGCTCATGTTGGAGAGTCTGGCTATGGGAGGGCCGACCTCTCTAGAACATTTAGTGGGATCTGGGGGAGTGGTTTTGGCCCACTCGAGTAGGGCACTCAGACAGAGTGGAGGAGGTGCCTTTTTCTGCTATATGACACGTATTGGCCGTCCCCTACAGCTAGAGGCAGCAGCCTGGACCCCCTCGTGAGAGCACCATTGGGTTGAGTAGGAGGTCCCCCATGAGGTTACCTCTCAATTCTAGTCTCGTCTCTGGACCAGCCTAAGACCATGAAAGATCTCATACTTCTTTTGGATGGTAGCTTATGGGGTGCTACCCATCGTCCCATGGTTAGAGCAGATGTGAGTGGATGGCATCTGCCACTACTATACGGACCAGGTAATAGAGACGATACCTCTCTGTCTCTGGGGATGCCCAGAGGTGCAAAGGATTTGTTCAACAACTTTGAGGATAGTGGCTAGCACCCAACGTATGTAATGGGATGGGATGGTGGCATGGCTCACAGAGGGTGACATGCTTTCTTGATAGATCCAGCCGCTATAGCCTTCCGGATTCAGGGCCTGCATGTGGCTAGGATCAAGGCATATGAAGCGGTGCACCCCAGCCGCATTCGCCCTATACCTTCATCAAAAGCTAGCATTTGGGAGAGGGAGACAGCTTCTAGCATCACTGCCTAGAACATCAGCACCCATAGTAGCTTGGAGATGGGAGGCTAGCCAATTCTTCCGGTGGCCTCTCTTGTCACCATTTGGCAAAATATCATCTACACCCTCCATGCATTTAAGAGCACGGGACTTCGAGTTCTAAAGCGACCGCCGAGAGGCAGAAGCGTTTTTGCAAGGCATGGCTTGCATGCATTTTCTATATACTCACCGCAAGAGGTATTCACTGGTTGTATAGTCCAGCACCTTGGTTGCTAGCTCCTATTCTGGAGATTCCCTATGCAATGTGCTGGGTTCTCTGGAAACAAGCTGGTTTCTCTTATGAGACAACAAGCTTCCTTCAGTTTTTTTCCATGGTCAGCACCTTTTGGCTTTGTTGATTTGTATGGTTGTTATTTCAAAGCATTGATAGAAGATCCTTTCATTATGAAAAAAGGGCTTGAATAATATGATATGTTGCTTCTTGTTAACTCTTGATCCCATCAATATCGAACAAGTATGCAAATTATGTGGAGTTCTTTCTTCACTTAGTCATTGTTCTTACAATGATGGACCACCATGACATGTGACTCTTTGGAATTTTTGAATCATAAGGAAGCCCTGTGTTCTAAACCTCAAAATACAAAGACACTTTTAGTACAGTCCAAGGTTCGGGGCTCGAATCTTGGGTTTTGATCCTTTTTTAATGTAAAAAACCCCAATGCCTCATAAGAAAGACTAGCTCCAAATGATCCTTGATTCTCCCTTTCTTGGAGATCTTATTTCATCTCACAAGTACTAAGATTATTTTTTGATCATTCACCACAGTAGAATAGGAACCAAATACCTATGCTATCATTGTTTCTTCATTGGTGGAAGATAATGAGATAAATGTTGAGAGACAAGTGCACGCATATAGAGCCAAGAATTTGACTTATGGTGGATGCACTAGAGATGCTAGAGATGCTTCTCTACTCAATGCATCCTCTTAATTCTTTGTTTTTCTTGTCTAACATTCTTGGTATGAGGAAACTCCCCTGACGCCTATATGTATATGGGACCAGCTCCCCTGATGCATATATGTATATGGGATTAGCTCTTGCTTCCCATGGCTTATCCCACCCTAGGTATTTGAAAGTGTTGTGCTTTCCATGGCCGATCATCCACATCGCCCAGCCTAAAGTGTGCTCTAGAACCTGTAGAATCTGTTAATTGATACCTTCACTCCACATTAATGCTGATGCGACCCAATCATATAAAAACTCCAAGAGAAAATCCAGCAGATATTTAAAATCAGATTCACCTATTACACACATTGCTTGCACTAAATGGTACATAACCCACAAGGGATATGAAAACCAATTCCCTAGGAAAAAAGGGCATATTATTAATGTCAAACTTCAAAGGCTCAATACATTATCAGTGACAGTATCAGTAAAGGATCAAGGAAAAAGAGAGCATACCGCAATAAAAAAGGTCTTGTCACCTATTTCTGAGAAAAATATGAGTAAAAATGCCTGCCATCAAGTAATCCAAAAATGAGAAGTGTAAACCCTAATCTTAAAACATAAGATTAATGTAAATTTGCAAAAAATATGACTGAGGCAAGCAACAAAGAAAACATATGACTGAGGCAATTGCAATCAAAAGATAATCATCATTTCTTCTAATAGTAAGGATTAGCTCAAATCTGTGCAGTAATAAATGCAGAAGGTAACGAATATTTAAAACTCACGGGCGAGGTGGTAAGATTTTAACTGTGCAATGTCAGACAAATTAGTACTCTTATGGCGTTGACATAACATATAAGACCTGCACTTCGGGGTGAGTAAGATCAAAATACGACTGAGGCAATTGCAATCAAAAGATAAGTATCATTTCTTCTAAAAAGTAAGGATTATCTCAATGTGTGCAGTAGCAAATGCAGAAGGCATCCAATATTTAAAACTCAGAAGCAAGAAATAAGATTTTAATTGTGCAATGTCAGACAAGGTAGTACTATAATAGCACTGACATATAAGACCTGCACTCCAGTACGAAGTAAGGTATACATAACAAAAACATGAAAGCGAATGGTTTTGTATGATTCAAGGAAGGTAAAGGATCTAAGGGTGCATAGGTGAAAGAATGCATTTTTAGTGATAGAGGAATGGGTTGCAATGCTGAATAGTACAATTAAGGGCATATTGAATGGCATCACAAGACCATTGAAAGAATTGAAGCCTACTTATATAACATCAAACCATGGAAATTGTGTGATTGGAAGGTGAAGCAAAAGGACGTGATAAAGGTTTTTGATCAAATGGAAAACCTTTTATGCAGTTAGAGATTAAATATTTCAAAGTGCAAAAGTTCATAACAAAAGAAAAAAGGATACCCCATGAGAACATAGTTAATTGTATCTAAGAAAAATAGCAACTTTAGCAAATGTGTCACAGTAGCACCTTAAAAGAGAGACAGCACAAGAAATTCCCAGGGATCCAGCAGATACCTAAAAGTGAAAGATGCATGAAACCAAAGGGGATGAAGTTTTTAAACATTGCAATTTAACCTTACAACTTTTACAGGCAATCATTTTGGTTAATCGTATCTAAGGCAAATAGCCAATTCAGCAAATTTGTCATAGTAGCACTTTAAAAGAGAGGCAGCACAAGAATTTGCCATGGATCCAGCAGATAACTAAAAGTGAAATATCCATGAAACCAAAGGGGATGAAGTTTTTAAAAATGCACTTTAACCTTACAGCTTTTACAGGCAATCATGTTGGGTGTATAAACAGGAAACTGTTGCTGACTGTCAAAATGTGACAGAGGCACTTACTGATACGAAGCCATTCTTTATGTCACCCACATCACCAAGCCAGCTTGCAGTCTCCTCGAGACGTGCTACTTCTGTTCCTGCCCATGCTTGAGGACATACAACCAATCCAACAAACATGAAATTTAACACCACAGCTGTCAGGTTTCTTGAGTTCCATGATAAAGGAAGCACATCCTGGTGTTGATATCGCTCGTTTGTTTGCACGTGGAACTGCTCATTTGCAGCAGCATCCATGATGTGGGTATTTTCTTCAACTTCTAACGTTGCTTTGTTAGCTTGTCTTGAAACCCGATCACAATAGGTCTGTAAGTAATCTTCCTGAAACAAATAACATCAAACTTACAGGGGAGACAAAAACATACAAATCCTCATTCCAAGGTGAAATTTGAAATTCAAGAGTACCAAATATACGCACAAGCTATGTCAAATGGACATGCTTAAGGAAGAAACAAATTGGCTTCCTGAAAAACCGGCGGTCCAATTAGCACAAGCACTAGACAAAGGAACCTATCCTCCGAAACATTACAAGATGGGTTACATTAAGAAGAGGAAAAACAAGAAAATTCCTCAGCAATACAAGTAATATTAGGGTTGGAAACTTATTATTTCTTGACAAGAAAATGGAAAATAATTTGACACAATACATCACGGACATCTCCTTCTGTCTTCCATTATATCCTGGTGTTCGCCCTTTATAATGTTGCTTCCCCTTTACTCATCTTTCACATCCTGCTTACCTTCACAGAGTCAACCTGCTTGTCACCGATCCTGTGTACCATAACATCATTCAGTTTGCAATGACCTTGTGGCAGCCTTAGGCCTTGTCCCATCTGAGTGCCATCACCATTCAATCTTTGCTTCTATCATGCTCTGTTCCACCTCACTTAGCTGCCCATCTTGGCCTTCATCATATTCTTTCTACCTCCCTCTTTATCTCTATTCATCCTGTCCTTAATAATCTCTTGCCCAATTCCTTCTTCCGTCTGCCTGCCGCATGCTTCTGGTAGTTCGTCTAATCTGCCCACCTTCACCTTTATCCTTTGGCTTCTGTTAGTTTCCCTTAACTTGTCTGCCTCTACCCTTATCCTTTTGGTTATACCTGCCACAGCCTTGTACACCTCTTAGGCTTAGGGCTTCGTGTATATGTAGAGTTTGGGTTCAGTGTCAGCAGCTCCCACATTTTAGCCAATGATTTGGATTTTCAGTTTGCAGCAAGAATGCATTATGCGGGTGTATTTGATTCTACTTGGCATCATAGTCCAGCGTGAGTCTCCACCCTGTTTTCTTTCATGGTATCAGAGAAAGGTGCTTGCTAGACCTGTGAAACCCATGAGAAGTCTTCTAGCATGCAGGGGCGCACACATCTAGAGTTAGAGTACTTGAGCTCATTGATGGCTCCCCTTGTGTAGATCCGTAGCAGAGTTGCAAAACAACAAATTGCATAAGAAATTGAAGTCCCGGAAGCTGCAAGATGGCCTTAGTAACTGAGAAACACAAGTAGAGTCCGCAGGCGGATCCTCAGAAAAGTCTTCTTTCTATGATGAGGAGAGGTACATGAGTTCATGCTGCACCAACATTGGACTTTTCAAATGAATTGCATCAATTGTCTAAATTATCCTCATGAAGGAGGCATGCTGGGCATTCGTCCCCCACAACTTGACCTAATTCTATGCGAAAGAAACCCTTCACCTCAAAAGGGAGTGGTGCAGTGGGAGGCAACCTGCTTGAAACTCTAAAAGATGTGATGATAAAGTTTGGACGGTCAGTTGCCATTAGATTTACAAAAGAAAAGAGAATAGGGGCACGTACCGACCAGCTCATTTGCTGCACATAAAAACTAAGTGCAAAGGGATGCAAGCAAGGGTGCTTGAAACCTGTACTTAAAGTACAGAGAAATTCAGAAGAAAAGAAAGTGAGACAAAGATAAAAGATAAATCCATAACTCATAACAAAAGAAAAGGGAGTATACATGCAAAATGTTAAGACTAGAGACCTAATTGCTTGAACCTCTCACAAGCAGATAAATCTAGGAAACTCTTCCAAACACTTATAGATGCACACACAACTGAAACATCACTCAGAGGATGTAGAACAGAGAGAAGGAGAAATCAGTCCATATTGATCCATAGCTGTGGGAAAATGTGCTCACAAAAGAGCTGAACAGTTCTAGCAGAGGTGCTGGGCAAAAGCAGCAATAAGATGATCACGATGCTAAGTTCTCAGAGATAGAAAGGTTCTACACACCCCTCAGGTCCATCTGGAGGGCTGAACCCTGCCCCAGCTGAGTCCGAGGAATACCCAACTGGGTCTGCCAGATCTGCCAACTGTATACACCCAAATTTTGCTCCTATTTGGACTGCGATCTGTTGCTGCTGAAGTCGCCTACTGCCAGGCCTATAAATAGGCCCTGGCAATGCAGTCTTCTGGCTGTCCTGCTGCCTTCCTGCCACGCATACTTGCTGCAGATTGCAATCCTATAGCACCTGTTACGGATACAGACAGTATTCTGAGCAAAAGGTAAACCTGCCCTCCCTAGTCTCTTGAACCCTTGTCCTCCACATATGGGGGACCCACAGATGGGTCAGCGACTTTTCTTACCACCCGCTCTCAATGACTCAACCACGGGCCAATACCCATGCATCGAATGAGGTGCTACAGTTGGTCTCTTGGAAGAGCCTTTGTGAACACATCTAAGCTGGAGTTCGGACAGTACATTAACTCCACGATCTCATTAATGATGAGCTCTTGGATAAATTGGTGATGGACCATGATGCGCTTCATCTGTGCATGAAACTCAGCATTCTTGGCAATGGCTATGCAACTCTAATTGTCACACAAGATCACCATTGCATCCTGCTGAAGAAAATCCATATCCTTCCAAATCCATCTGACTGCTGGCTGTTTCTCTCAGCCATGAAATGGCCCCTAATGCAACAATGAAACAGTAGCCTCCAGTCTAGCATCTGGTGTCCCACAATCACCTGCACAATCCGAGTCACGGAAACCTCCCAACTCCAACCCTGTGCTGTAAGTAATACTGTATGTGCTAGTACCCTCAGGTACCTCAGCAATCGTAATTTTGAAGAAAACTGAAAGAGTATACCAATGGCAAAAGAAATGCCTGGCCAAGTATTAATTAGATAAAGCAAACTGCCTACAAACTTTTAATACCTGCTGGCATCTACAGTTGGCCTGAAGCTGAGTGCCGAGGATACAACCTAGTTGGTTCCATCAGCATTACTACCTCCTTGCAGTCCTCGACTTGGAACTGCTTCAGAATCTCACACCTTGGCGGTTTTGGTACTTCTTGCTCAAACTCTCACTCCTCTGACTCTATGTCCTTTTCCTTCTGCTTGATAACCAATGTGGGTGTCCGTGGGGGTGCCTCTAGAGCTTCATGTGCTATGTCCTCTAGCTTGGGCTCCATCTCCTCAAAGACAACATCACGACTGATGAGGATCTGCCACTTGCCTGGGTCAAAGAGCTCCTTGCAATACCCAATAAATATGCACTTTCGGCTCCTTTCTTTCTTTCATCCTTATGCACATGAACAAATGCATTAGAACTGAAAACTTTCAAGTGTGAAATGACAAGTTTCTTACCATAGTAAGCTTCATGAAGGGCCTCTGGAACTGCCTTTGTCCTCATCCTAGGATGTGTATGGCTGCATCAACCGCCTCACCACAGTAGCCTTAGGAAGGTTCTTCCCCCTCATCATTGTCAATCCCATTTCCACAATTACCCGGTTCTTCCCCTCCACAATCCCATTCTGCTGGGATGTGCAGGCTGCAGTAAGCTATCTTTTGATTCCATTCTTTTACAGAAAGCATCGAAAGCTTCTGAAGTTAGTTCTCCCACCCTGTTAGTGCGGAATGTCTTTACAACTTTCCCTAACTCCTTCTCTACCTTGACTTTCCATTACTTGAATTTGTCAAAAGATTGAGACAATTAGCCAGCCAGAAAACACAAATCATGCTACAATCATAAATAAAAGACAAAAAGGAGCAAGAATCTGCAAATGAATACGTTGGCATTGGTTCGCATATGTTGGACTATACCAACTCTAGTGGAGCTTTGGCCCTTGATGTGGCCTCCTTCCATAGTTGCCAGGAGTTTCTGAAACGGGAGGTTTCAAACGGGTTTCATACGTTTGAAACGGGTTTCGAAAAATGAATGAAACGGGTTTCATTCGGAATGTGAAAATATGTGCATTCATACCTAGGGTATGCATCATGCCATATACAAAAATGTGCAAATAAAGATTGTAAGTGACTCCATAGTGCATACATGATACAAAAAACATACATACAAGTATAAGCACCAAACATACTGAATCCTGATCATACAATTTTACAAAAAGCTAGTCCTCAATGATCATACATTATACATATTAGAGTACTCAAAGATCATCTTCACACATACATACTAAATGATCATACATATTGATAATTGAATCTTGATCATACTGATCACACATACTGAATACTGATAATAATAAAAACTAGAGTCATCAATGAACCTCCCAAGACCTCCATGGTGATGGACCATGAAGGTAAAAAGGTCAAACTACAACAATAATTCAAAGTACTATCTATCAATAATCAGTCACAAGTGACAAAGTCACAAATCAAAAGTCAAGCCTCATCATCAATGTCAGCTTCTTCCTCCTCAACCAAATCCATGTCCTCATCAGCCTCCTCCTCACTGCTACTGGAACTCCAAGAAGACTCATAAAAAGCATCCTCATGAGATGTAGGTGCAATTGAAGTACTGGCACCAACTGCCTGGGAGGATCGGGTGTGGTGAGATGAAGCCGTGATCTCCTCATATAACATGGCGTAGATATCCCTCTCCTCAGGTGGAATCACTGGCATCTCCTTGCACTTTGTGATGTCGACTTTGTAGGGATTCATCTGCCGAGGCTCAATGGGGTAGTTCGTTTGCTCGAGCAATCGTAGATTGCAGTGGCAAAAGACCAACCTCTCCAATTGCACAGTGGACAATCTGTTCCTCTTCTTGGTATGGAATAAGGCCCATGTACTCCAGTTTTTCTCACAAGGTCCAGAGCTACAGTCTTGTGAGAGAACTCGCATCGCTATGCGTCTCTGAAAAAAAACAAGGGACATTATCAGACTTTACAGTTTAGTAGCAGCTTCCAATTGCTGAGCTATACCCACATGTTTTCAAGTAATAAGAAAGTATTGCCTCTAGGGTTAAGTATTACCAAGTGGGGTGCCTCAATGCCATATTTTTCCCACCAAGAAACTGCTGCTAGCTGAGTCTCCTCTCTCTGTGCATTGCGTGATCCAAAAACACCGCTTCGGTTGCGGAAAAGAAGACGCTCATCCTCCAGCTTCAAAAGCAGATCATCATCATCTCCCACGATCTTGCTCATATAAGCTGACCACCCGTCCTCTAATTCTCTATCGACATATTGCTGCTCATTTCTCCATAGAGGATGAAGGATATGAGCAACAGTATGGATTGGCCTATTAAACCAATCCCAACGCGTGTTCCAGATCTGCTTAAGGTCTTCAATCCTTCATAAGAAATTATGAATCAAAGGCAAGACCAATAATGTTTAGAAAAAATGAAAACATAGATTAAAAGGAATTCTAAGCATGCCACTTTGCTAATTGGAAAAATGCTAAACTTCAAAGGATGACTCATGAGTACGGGATACCTGTCTGCAGATAGGTGAGTACACGCATCAAGGGCTTCCCCCACTTTGTCCATGAACTCATAGAGAAGCCCAATGGTGCTCCCCTCCATATCTGTCAATCGGAGAACGCTGTACATGGGGTTCATTGTCTTCACTAGAGCTGCAGCCTCCTCCCACCACGCATCTCTCATGACCATGTGGCTGAAACCAATTGCTTTGGGCTCATTCCTATCCCCCCATTGCTGCCAATCATGGCAAACAACTGTACGCAGCAAGCCATGCCGCACTTGAACAACCCTCTCCAACATTACGAACATATAAGCAAACTGTGTCTTTGAGGGCTTTAAAAGTTCGAGGTCACTATTTTCCCTGAACATGCTCAAGACCTTGGGTCTTTTGGTTACAAAATTTACCAAGCTCAAAGCTTTAGAAAATATATGAGAAACCCAAGGCAACTTTGCCATGTCCTCAATGGCAAGATCCAAACTATGAGAAGCACATGGTGTCCAAACAATAGTGGGAAACTCATCCTCAAGCATCCTTCCCATGGACACACAATTGGAGCCATTATCTGTGATCACCTGCACCACATTTGCTACACCAATCTCAAGAATAGCTGTGCGCAAATGAGACCATATATATGCACCTGTCACCACTGTCCCTGAAGCTGATGCATCTATAGCACGAAGGAACATAGTTCCTTTGCAAGAGGAAACTAGAATGTTGTAGACATTTCTTTTCCTCACATCCGACCAGCCATCACATAGCAAGGTGCAACCATACTTCTACCATGTTCTCTTCAGAGGCTCTAGCTCTCTCATCAATGCTTATTTCTTATGGCGAAGCTCTTTTGTACGCAATGTCTCATAGCTCGGACCCTCCCACTCACACCCAATACGCAAGATAGCTCGCATAGTAGACTTCCAACGGGCGGTTCGAGTAATATTGAAAGACAATGCACATTGCACAAACAACTTTGTTACCTCTCTAGTTGCCTCCTTCATAGCTGCCTTTTGCATGGCTGCCTTCATATCTCCTCGCTTAAACACGGGAAGGGCACTTCTTTTAGCTGTGGGCGTGGAGCCTGAAGACTGCGACATCTGCAAAATGTCATTCTCCTCCCTCATTGATGCTGGAATAGCTGAGATATTTAATTCAAGCTCATCCCATGCATTGACTCTATCAATTGGAATCCCTAGCATTTTAGCTTTCTAGGCCTTCAAGCCATCATACACCTCCTTTGGCACACGAGAACAAGGGCCAATACCAAAGCCCTTTGTTCGAGAAAAGTGAGCCTGCAATCTTTGAAATGTCCCATGATGCGGCTCAGCACAAAAGTTGCAGGTCCACTTGCTTGTGCCACTCTTATCATAGTGTGCACCAATGGAATTGAAGGTGACATTGCTCCACAACGCACTACCTTTTTGAGGCATCTTCTTGCTTGCAAAAAGCGATGTAGAACAACAAAAGTAATTGCAGCTTTCCAGCCTACATCATGCATGCAATTGAAAGCAGATGAATCAAGAGAGGAGCGTTAGAACTTAGATTTCAGAAACATCAGAAAGTTCAAAGAGCAGATTTCAGCCTGCATGAAAGGATGCAGCGCCAAATTCAAGAAGAAGGGTAGACTGTAGAAACTTGAAAGGACGATTGAATGCACATTGGGGATGATTGGGGGCACAAACCTCGAGAAGGAGCAAGAGGGAGCGTACGGGCTGCACGGACGGAGCTACGAGAGTACAGAGTGCACGGGTACGGCGAAATGCGTGAAATCGCATTTTTGCCCTCTTTTGAACCCTATCCAAAATTTGAGGCTTTATGAAACGTGTTTCATACGTATGAAACGTTTGCACGTTTCATACGCATTTCATATGCAACTATGCCTCCTTCAAGAGTATATACCTAGATGAATCCAGGAACATTCCCAAACTCATCCTCTAAAAACACAACATAGTGCAATTTCAATCTCATGATAGTCACTCATAAGGTCGAAAACCATGAACTCCATCACGCGTAGCAGGGACTAGCTACTATGAGATCCCAACTGACGTCATCAACGCCCAACAGTGGATGTAAACCACAGTATAAAAATATGCTCTTACAAATACAAATCCACACACCCACACATACTTGAGCATCCATTTATACGAAGTCTTCATACTAAGTTCACTCCGGAGGTGAAGGGCAAACTCAGCCATGACGAAGGCTAGCACTAAAGGAGAAGGGTAATCAAAAAGTAGTCCAAAATCTCTTCATTCAAGCTACAACTGCTTGTGAAGTCTAAACAAATTCATTTTAGTACCTCCCAAACAAGCATCTAAATCTAGTTTCCTAGATTTATCTGCTGTGTGGGAGGTTCAAGTAATTAGGCCTCTATTTCTAACATGGTATCAGAACCATCAGTGGAACTCATGTATTCAACTTGAAGGAGGGAGTCCCTTTAAGCTCAAAGGCAACCCTTACTCAAGTGAGGTGTGAGTACTTGTTTGGTTGCTACAGCAAGACCCCTTTTTGTGTTCTCCGTAATTTCAGAAGCTATCCCATTCCAAACTTTGGAGATGTCCCATGTCGAAGGTCAAGATCCGGAGCCACTTTGCAACTAGGAAGCTCTGCAAGATTAACAATAGGAGGAGGTCCGGAGCCTGAGGACATCAAGGATGCTTCAGGAAAGGCAACTGTGTCTATAGATCCAGACAAGGTTGAAACATGGGAGGACAAAGGCACCTAAGCCCTTGCAATGATGATGGGGACAAACGGATTCCGTGAAAGACTTGTACGAGACAACTAACACATCTAGGATCCTATCCCTCCAGAATTAGTTGTTCAACATGCACATGGAGGAAGGGGATTAAGTACATGACCATCTCATGTAGGTGAAGGCGGTGAAAGATCAACCCGCGGCAGTCGCCCACAAAGTGGACCCAAGCCAGGTAGCATTGCTTGTTCTTGCGATGATTCTAAGGAGTTTCAAGAGCTTAATTTCTATTGTGATAGCAGGAGAGAGGACCAGGCCTCTGACATCAAAGAACTTGGTCGTTGCTGCTGCAGGAAGACACTTGGGAGAGAATGTATGAGAACTGCGACACAACAATGCTAGCAAAAGAAAAGGGCAACACGAGCAAGGGTAAGTTCAAAGAAGAATCCAAGGGCAACAGGGCGGATAATGCAGAAAAGAAAAAGAGGTGTTTCTACTGCGAGAAACCCAGCCACTTCACAAAAGACTGCAGGAAAATGAAGGTAGATCAGAAGAGGAAGAGGGAGGCCAAGACCAAGGAACAAACCAAGTCTGAAGCAGCCAATGTGGCGATAAGGAGAGTTGTTCGTGGTGATTGAGCATTGCTCTGCACATGGGTTGATTGAAAGCAAACACGACTAGTATGTTGATAGTGGGGCATTACGACACATGTTGAATAAGAAAGGTTGGTTCAAACCCATGGAGCTAGCACATCCAGACTCGGAGGGGATTGTGGGAGACAACTAGACATGCCTTATGCATAGGGAGTATTCCATTCATCATAGACTCGAGAGCTGAGAAGGTAATCTTCGATGTGCTCTATGTTCATAGTCTTTGTAAAAACGTACTTTCTGTGAGTCACATGACAAGAAACATGATACTCTATGTTCCCGATCTTTGCAAAAACTTACTTTCTAGAGGAGATGATAGAAACAAGATGAAGGAGTTTGACAATCAAGAAGTCATGGTTAGAGGAGTTGAAGAAGACGGATTGTATCGGGGCAATGCATTGGTAGTTCATGATGACAAAGATAGCTCCAGACTATGGCATGAGAGGTTTGGTCACATCAAGTATGTGTGGGTGTGTGGATTTGTATGTGTGAGAGCATACTTTAATACTATGATCTACAACCACTATTGGCGCTGATGACGTCAGTGGGGATGTCATAGTAGCTAGTCCCTGCTATCCGTGATGGAGTTTATGGTTTTCAATCTTATGAGTGACTATCGTGAGATTGAAACTGCACTATGTTGTGTTTTTAGAGGATGAGTTTAGGAATGTTCCTGGATTCATCTAGGTATATGGTACCTTGTCAGAGATGCAAAAAGAGGGGATAGTGGATGGGATTCCAATGATAGCAAGGGCAGAAGGAGTCTGCAAGGCTTGCTTGGAGGGCAACCAATATTGTGAACTACTCCTGAAGGTATTGCAGCCTGCTAGTATTGCGATAATTCTTTCTATCTTAAATGGTGCGTTGCCCTATCAGCTCTGTCCAAACGCCTATAGATGCACATACAACTGAAACCTCACTCAAAAAAAGTACAGCAGAGAAGAGAAGGAGAACTCGGTCTTAATTCATCCACAGATGTGTGGAAAAGAGATGAACACTTCCGGCAGAGATGCTAGGCAAAAACAGCAATCAGAGATGATTGTGCTGCTAAGTCCTCAGAGATAGAAAGGTTCTACACACTCCTCAGGTCCACGCTGCCTGCTTGGACAAGGCTTCAGTGTTGCTGTAGAGTATGCTGAGATAGGAGCCTATTTATAGGCACTGTGGAGGACTGAACCCTGGCCCAAACTAGCCAACTGAGTCTATACAAATACTGAACTGGCTCTCCCCGATCTGCCGACTGTATCTGCCCAACGTTTGCTCCTGTTTGGACTGTCATCTGTTGCTGCTGAAGTCGCCTACTGCCAGGCTAATATATAGGCCCTGGCAGTGCAGCTTTCGGCTGTCCTGCTGCCATGCTGGCACGCATACCTGCTGCAGATCCATGTCAATCCTATAGCACCTGTTACTGATGCAGACAGCCCCCTGAGCAGGTGCACAACTCTGTGCTCCATGTAAACCTACCCTCCATAGTCTCCTAACCACTGGGCTCGCAGGTGGGTCAATGAGTTTTCTAACACAAAACCTGACAAAAAAAAACAAAAAAAGAGAAGAGAAAAAGAGAAGCATATAGAGATGAAGGGGAGTAGAGAGAAATTCAAAAGGAATGAAAGTGAGACAAAGATAAAGACAAAGCCATAAGTAGGTAAGAAAAGAAAGGGGAGTAAACATGCAAACAAAGTTGACAAAGAAAGAAAGAAAGAAAGTTTATTTCTATGCAAGACCGATGGGTCTATGAGACTAGTAGAAAACCTGATACAACAAGCAAAAAGGGTGGAGCTACTAAACGAGTGTCATCACCCATGCTGAATGCTAAGTCCTAAGTAGTACATAGTCATATCATCGGCAGTGACATCATCATCAACCTCATCATCGTCATCATCATCATAATCACAATCCTCATCATCACGTCGATCAATCCACATCACCAGGGCATGCTGGCTCTAGCCAGTACAATGAGGCCACGTAGGGTGTAAATGTCAAGGGGGGTAGTGAGGGGGCGGGGTCGTGCTGAAGCATAGCCAGTGATGGAGTGTTGATGACTATCTGTGGGCGTTGTCCGTCTCGATCTCTTGGCAATGGTTCCGCACCTAACCAAGGCTACTGTAATACTCGTGGGTCATGTCCCAAGTCTGAACAAGGATGGGAGGTCACCCAGTGTGATCTGCATGTCCTGCCGCTGCCGAGTATGTCCTGCCTCAGGCTACGGATCCCTACTACGTCTGCCATCGGTGACTATGTGGTCCGTACGATCTAACAGGAAGAACTCCGGGATCCTGCTCTGAGAAGAGTCGAGCGGTATATCCAAGGCCCGTCTGTGTATCCTAAGTAAGTTCTCTCTATGCCAAACTGCCTCATGAATGAAAGCAGCGAGGCATCCCTAGTCTGAATACGAAAGGAGTCTGGAGAGGGGCCCAAAGCCGTCTCTAAAGAGACAATGATAGCGACCAGGGATCTGAGTGCAAAGTGCTCCTCTGACTCAACCTCCTACCGATCGCATAGTGAACATAGGCGGCACTCCCTGGGTACCCCCTCAGCTCGTCCGCTCTCAAACTCGAAACTGCCCGATGGGGATCCGCAATGAGTGAGGTAAGTGAATCCGAGTATACTCTGGTGGGACAATGAAGCCCTTCTCAGAGATGCGAAGGCAATCATCTCTGTAGAAGCTGAGCGTCACTTGAAGCTCTCTCGGCTCCAACCAGGTCAGAAGAAGAGGGAGTATGTGAATGAAAACATACCTATTACGTTTACAAGCGTTTGTTTGCAGCTGGAAAAGCTGGGTATATATGTAGAGATAAGGATTTGATATGCGAGAGCATAACTACACAGGTGAAGGACTCATAAGTGCATAAAGATGAACTGAAATCAAAGAAGGGTCGAACACTTCAGAAAGTCCTTGTAAAAGTAGACAGCAGTCAAGACAAGCAGCCTGGAAAAAGAGAAGGAAGAAAAGGCTCACAGTCAAATCCCAGACAAAAGAAAAGGAACAAAAGAGATTCACAACTAAGGGCAGGAAGAGTTTCAGAACGCTTCAGATGATCTGGCGATCCCATCTTCTTAATAAAGTTCTCAGGAGCAATAATGTTCTTGTTCCTCTGGTCACTATGTGTTGGCTTCTGTAATTATTGAGTCATTCATTGGCCTTCTCCTAGCTAGTCGCGACATAGGTCTCCAAACCTTTCTCCCACTTGCACAACTACCCACCGCCACCACATTTGCTGATCTCATTGATCCTAGCATCATAAGGCCCCAAGTGGAACTTAGGAACATGAAGGAGTTTTTTTTCTATACAGCAATAGATGAGACTCTCCAGGCTGTCTCAGCGTGCTGGGTAACCGTCTGTAGGTTCACTTTACAACGTCCCAATTGCAAACCTGGCTAATTTGTCTTTTTGCCCTTTCTAAGCATGTCATACTTAGCCATAGTGTGCTTTTTCCCATTTTCTTTTGTCTTTTCAAGGTTCATTCAACCATTTTTTTGGCTTTGCCACTTTTTGTAATTCCAGGAAAAGGGAAGTTCTATTGCTCACAGAATTTTGGTCCAGAAGATTCGATTGCATGAAGCTTCATTATCCAGAAAAACATGAGTCAGAACGATCCTCTAGAATCTAGTAGGTACAACCTACCCCACAACAAGACATATGACCTATCTAGAGTTAGAAAACTTTGAGCAGATCTAGAGGACTAATGTACAACGCATAAATGAGTTGTCGGGAAAACAAGTCTGGCATGACATTAGGAGGAACAAGACTAATCAATCGAATGATCTAGCGCGCCAACGTAAAACATAAGAATTATAGACGGCAATGCTAACCTCTGTGAGCGCAGAACAGCTCCACCCAGAGCTTCTCCAGCATCCAGTTAGAAGGCCACTCACAGCCTTACACCTACGAAGCTTTCCATGACGACAAAAAGGACTATAATTTAAGCCAGAATGTGCGGTCCAAACTCGGCGGAGCTGGCCACTGGAAGGAAAGGGTACTGCGAGCGCCTGCATGTTGTTCGTTCTCGCCAAGCAAGTGACACAAGACCACCTTGAAGTCCAATGCTAGAGGCTAGAGCTGGAGGCGCTCTCTTTAAGGTGTACTAATGGAAGGCATTTTTCAAATTGAAATCTCTGCATGTAATTGATTGAGTGATCGATTGCAGAGCTAGACTCCTGTCTGAGCTCGATATCGATAAGTTGATTTCAAAGCTCGATATCGAGAAATTTTTCAAAGCTGAGGAAACGACTGTTCAGTCGTTACAATGAGGGAGGTACGAGTGACTTACTGGAAGGAGCAAGCCTTGACACGTGGCATGATTTATTTCACATCTTATCTTTTGGCAGCTTCTCACTCTTTTTATTGGCATGTCATCCCTCAGGCACAGCCATAGCGTTTGTTTTGGGTTCCCTTCGAGCCTGTTTCCATGGGCAGCGGCACGATGCCCGCGTCTCTCTCGGCATTTGCCTGAGAGCTTTGGTGGCGACATGAAAGCTACAATGTTTTCGGTTTACACACTGTGTGGCGCAGCTCTGAGCTCCTTGCTTCATTGAATGCTGGAGCGTGTGAAAAGGATCTCTCGAGCAATGCCATTCATTGTTCACAGAAAACGTGCAAACTATATACAATGAACTTGCAACATTTTCATTTTCACCCATAAAAATTATTTTCTCAATTTTGTGAAATATGCAAAATTTCAGGCAGTTCAGTTATATTTTAGCTGAAAACTCAGCAATTGTGAACATTGATCCCATTGGCTCCATGTCACAATCAAAGCACAGAGCACCCGGATGGCCAAATGGGCCTTACAAATTTTCTTGGATTCAATCGTGCACTGAATGCTCTGTACGCCACCGCCACTCATTCAAAAATCGTTCGTGGGAACCAAATATTTGCTACTTCTGACATTCGAATGCCATGGAAACGGCTCATTATGGGAATTGTGCAAGGGCCTTAAATAAATGCTATCATAGAAGGATAACCTGAGAGGGTATTTAAGGGTTATCATAATCTAAGGGTGAGGTTGTCACATCTCCTTTGGCACGCCTAGTGAAACTTTCACCTTGTTGGCATGCCAATGCCAAAGGCAAATTGTTTTGGGTTCTCTTATTATGGGAATTGTGCAAGGGCCTTAAAAGAATGCTCTGATTGTCATAATCTATTGTCACATCTCATGACTTTTGCCAAGCCTAGTGAAATCACCTTTGTTATTTTCTAATATTTTGTTTCTTAAATCCATGCTCAATCCATGTGGCTTCCTCTCCACCCTCCCAACGACCCCACATTATGCCTTTGAAGTGGTACTTGAAGCAAGATGTGTACCATAGCCACGAGTTTGGATGGACATATTAAGCAAGTAGTTTTTTCTCCAAATAATTATATGAAGTACAAAACCTAATGGAATATTAAGCACCTAGTGGCTTCCTCTCCACCCTCCCAATGACCCCACATTATGCCTTTGAAATGGTACTTGAAGTAGGATGTGTACCATAGCCACGGGTTTGGATTGACATATTAAGCAAGTAGTTTTTTCTCCAAAGAATTATATTAAGTATAAAGCCCAATGGAATATTAAGCACCTAGTTTTCTCTCCAAAGGATTATAGCCATGGGGATATTAAGCAAGTAGTTTTTTCTCCAAAGAATTATAGAATTTCCTTTTACGTACAAAACTCAATCAAAAATTAAACATTGATTATAACAACATTCATGTGCAACAATTGCATTGAATTGTGCATTTTTTAAAAGCAATAAAACCACTATCTTTTAATCAAATAAAAGAGAGAGAATGCCCGATGTAAAAATTCATTAAACACGTGTGAGCAAGTACACATTTAAAATGCCCCACATTTAAAATTTTACATTCTTTTTATAATTGTTTACCCCTCTTCTGTACGTATACATGTTGTAATTTTAATTTAAAGATCCCCTCCTTACATGTACATCTCATAGTTGTATTAGATAGCTAATTTTTAAACCCCCTCCTGTTCGTAAATGGCTCGTAAGTCCCCCGACTTTTAAAATCCCCTTTCATGAACAAACTTGCTACCTTACATGTTTATAGAATGAATACAGAATGTCTATCTTCTAACATCTAAACTAAATAGAGAATAATTCTCACAATGCAATGTGAGGTAACTGTTAGTGTAACAAGTTTTTTAATGGCCAAATGGGCTCCAATAGTGATTGCTAGTGGTCACTTCTGGATCAAGGTCATGGTTTGGAAGATCCTAAGTGTAGGATTATGGTTTGAGCACAATCTACAACGATGTGGCAAATCACTTCAAAAACTATGATGCATGCCTATGAAAATGAAGGCCAAACTTCCAAGATTGAATTACGTTTGCAACTGACATACCCATGGGAGCCATTCCAGAAGTGAGGATTGGACTTCGTTGGTCTGTTCAGCATGGCAACATATTCGATGAGAAATAAGTATATCATGGTGGCAGTTGGACAAAGTCCAAATGGGCCAAAGTGAAAGCCCTCAAGAACAACACAACCTATAACACAACAAGGTTCTTGTATGAGAAATGTCATTTGTTAATTCAGGTGTCCAAAATCATGTCTAACTAAGGGGTTCACTTCATCAATTTGGTTACCGATGTGATGATGAAAGAATTCCTCATTTAGCAGTGGTAGTTACTTTGGATCTCATAGTATAGAAGTGTCTAAAACCAAAGTTCTTTTCCAACTCAATCTCCTCCTCACCACATAAACTGTAGATGAGACCCTCTTTGGGTATTCCCTCAACCATCACTCTCAATGCAAAGTCTATGTGGATCGAGATAGATCAATGAAGCCCTTTGTTAAAATCTCCCAGCAATGGTCTTTGTAGAAGCTGGGTTTCATAGGAAGCTCATTAGGTGCGAAACAAGTCTTGACTGAGTCTTGACTGTGTGTAAGAGATCCTCTTGGATAGTGTGGTTCACCTCATGATATGGGAATGGGATCAAGGGGGCCTCAATGTTATACTGAAAGGGGCATAATTTGTCCCTAGACTCTCAAATTATCTACATGTACATGCATACCAACACCTCTGGTCACCCTCACTTGCAAAAGCCATAGATGAAGATAGGGCCAACCATGGTCTACATCATCGTCTAATGCAAGAGCCATATCCCTAACATAGTATTGATATGTGGTAACATGGAATTTGTAATGGGTTGCCCAAGAGATAGTGCCAAAACGTTTGTGCATTGTGCACCATCCCTAGGGCTTCTAATTTGGTGGTTGAATAGTTCATCTCCACTAATGAGTACATTTGGTTCATGTAGTAGATTGGGAAATCCAAGTTCTCTTTGGGTTTACTAAGATAGACCCAATTTCCATCCGTGATACATCCACATGCACATGGAGGATCTAATCTCAATAAGGTTTTTAGAGGATAAATGCCTTGATTGCTGAAGACGTTTTGGCAACTGTATGGTGGTATGGGGGAATGCATTGATGCAACCTTTGTTTAGATTTGACATATGACAGCACACCCTGGTTGTACTTGATTTGATTTCCAATATCTAGGCATCTGCCCCTGAGGAGGGCCGAGTGGAATAGAAGTCTTTTGAAGAGTATCCCTGTACATAGTCCCCTAGGATTCTTTGCACACCTTTTCTAATTTGGGTAACCATGCTATACTTAGCTAGTTTCCCTTCTTTATGTGTGTGCATGTGCCCTCTAGCTCAGCTATATCATCTCCCACTGAACCCGACTAATGGACACACACATTAATTATTTTATGACCTTGTTTCCTAAGCTTGATCCTTTATGAGCATACTAAGCCCGCCGATCCTTTATGTGTTTATTATAGCAAATCTATTCTGAATTGTGCTAAACTTTTCCCAAGTAGATCCTGTTGAACTTTTCCCAATGGGCTTGTCCTTCCACTTAACTAAACATTCATGTTTGATGGAATGCCTAGTTCTTTTCTAGAAATGTTTTCTGAATTGTGCTAAACTTTTCCCAAGTAGATCCTTGTTTGGGCTTGTCCTTCCACTTAACTAAACATTCACATTTGATGGAATGCCTTGTTCTTGAAAATGAAATCCAAAAATCTCTCTTGATGTGTGCTTAACTTTTCCCAAGTAGAGCCTTAATGTACGAAAATGCATGAATAATATGTTATGCCTCATTGACTAATGTATTATGCCTCACAGAATGATTCATCTATGTAAAGTAGTGCATTTCAATATTCTTGTGTTTCTTTGAATGATGAATGAATGCAATGCCAGTAGTAGTAAAGCCACTACTGCTAGTAGTCCATTTGGTTTTCAAGTAACTGTAACCGGAACGTTTTCATCATAATTGTGTGCATCATTTTGTGAAAAAGCATTCATGTATGTAAATCACACAAAAAGGGTATGAAAATATGTTACCCTTGTGGCTTGGAGGTGGAGAGGTCATCGAGGCTTGGAAGATGTGGAGACAAAGGATGCAGAGCTCATAGTGGCATTGGTGTCTATCCTAGCCTCACCCATGGTTGACCTCAAGCTCTCCAATCTACACACCACTAGCTCACTCTCAGAGGAGTGGTAGGAATATGTAAGGTTGCTAGCAGAAGGGAAACATAAAGAGGAGGAGCTTTTTGATGTTGGAGGATGCCATTTGAATATTTAAGAGGATGTGTTTGGTTTGTGAGGATGTGTTCATAGATAGGACATGGATACCAAAGTTATCCAAGTTTTGAGTAAAGGCTCGTGCAACTTTTAGATGTGGCACAAATGCAAATCAAGGAATCACTAGAGAAGTCGCAAAAGGTGTCCAGTGATTTATAGAAGTTGGGCTGCCATGTTTCTCAAAAATTTCCATCCAAATCCAATGTTAAAAGTAGACCATGACTTCTTAATACTAAATTTCTCAAATACTTCCATAAAGATCGATTTCGGTGAAATAAAATAAAAAAGTTTATTAACGAAAAGGAGATGAATAAACCTTTTTTATTTTCTTTTACTTCTATTGAGCAAAGATAAATCATTGGCTTTTTTAGAGGGGTTTTAGAGATAAATCTTACCTGCTCATCATGATTGTTGAACTCCAGTGCTTTAGAAGTCTTGCCAAAGTCTTCCAAACCACAAACGAGGTTTCTTGGTGGAACTCTTCATGGTAGAAGGAGTCATCGTAAGTCGTTTGAGATCCTTGTTTTTTTCTTGAAGGAGTATAGCTTCAATAGTGTTGGTTGCTGGAGTATTGATGAGTCAAGGCAGAAGTGGGGAATTCAGAGTGAAAATAGCTAGGTTATGAGCAGCCTCTAGCATAAAATTGTGAAACCAGAAATACAAAAAGAGTGCAGTTCTGATCTCTGAGGGGAAAGAGGCAACCAAGCCGATGAAGGCATACACCAAAGCAGGCCCAGAGGTAAAGGGAAAAAAGCGAGACAAGTTCTGCGACACAAACCATAAGAGATGATACAACTAGATAATGGAAGAAGAACAAGCAGAATTGGGGTCAGATGTTTTGTATTGGCACTTGAGAAAGGGTCTATAGGTATTTCAACAAATTTTCATGAACTTTTTAGGTTCCCAAAGTTTGTCTTGATTGATGGGTCCCTTAGTTCTGGCAATCAGGGTATTACTAGAGCATTTAGAAGGATCTAGATCAGAGAGCTTGATTTTTGGGATGTCAAAGAAAAAGTCATTAGACAATAGATGTTTGGATTGGATGGCCAATGTTTTGCAATGATCAATCACCTCCACTGAGAAACTGGAGAAGAGAGCTAAGGAAGAGATTGAGAAAGGGGCTCTGTGATTGATGACTTCAAAATCCCAAAGCTTATGCTCCAATATGATGGAATCCAGTTCAAGTTGACAATGAGGAAGGAGGGGGATAGCACTGGAAAAGTTCGTGGAAATGACTTTTTGAGGGGGAAGAGAGGAAGAAGAGGACCCAAAATTCAAGGAGGAAAACGCTTCTTTCTCACTATGGTCAAGGAGGTCAAAGTCTAGTAGCAGGTTAACAATGCTCTATTTCTAGAGGAACATCTAGAATACCATTGAGAAGGAAGAGTTTATTAACAATCGAAGGTAGGGTAGAGAAGTAATAATTCAGATCCGAAGTGTCTTGGGCATCAATCAAAGGAAGGGATGAAAGTAACTTGTTGAAGGCTTCCAGGAAATCCAATTGGTCTTTTTTTGGAAAGAATGAGAATTGCAATCCAGCCATTTACGGAGGCAATGGTAAAAGTAGAATGGGATTTCTTAAAGGAAGCCTTCTTTTCAATGTCCAAGAGCTTCTTGTGGAAGTCTGGTCCCTTAAAGCAAGAGAGGATACATTGAGTACCCAAAGGAGGAATCGGGATATTAGGTGAAGTAGCAGTATACCCAAGTTTAACAAGGGATGGAATCCATTGGTTCTGTTAAAACCCAAACATAGTTAGTCCCAAAAGAGATAAGAAGTGCACAACATCCATACTTAGAACACGCAAACAAAACCTAACAGTTCAACAAGTAAATCAAAGCATTTTTCACCATCAACAAATCATTCCACAATGAGGAATCAACTATATTGTACTAGCTCAACCAAGGGCTAGTTGGGAAATAAGAGTGTGTGTTCAAATTGAATACTCCCATCAAAATAGAACCATATAGTTAATTCCATCATTAGGATGAAGTGAATTAAAAGTTAATAAATATTTCTAGTGAAATAGAAGCTAGCCTTTTACATTCATAGATTCGATTGAAATGGTATTCAATCAGGAAATATTTTCATGCAAAGCCTCAGATGTGGGATAACATACTTGTCCATCATAACCAATTTTTGAATATAAAATTTAAATGATGAATCCTTTCAGAAATTCGAGATCCGAGGTTGGGGTCAACTTACCTGCCACCATCCAAGAGAAACTAAGTGCTAGAACATCATAGCTTCAATGGGGTAGACAAGTAATGCATGTTTACTCCGGCTTGTTATTGCTTTTACCAAAGAACAAACTACCTTCTAGATTCAAAAGTTGCCAATGAACTGTGTATGAAATAAAATGTGTGTAAGAGTAGGGATTAGCATATTTGTAAAGGCTTCTCCTTGGGAGGGTAATCGTTGCACTAATTATGTCACATCATTGTGTCTAGCAACCCTATGTAAGAAAAAGACATGCAATTATCTTAAAATTTGAAATGTATGAAAGCATATAGGCAATTAAGAACTATAGGAATAAAACTTCTAATATTAAGAACTATAGGAATAAAACTAGAGGAGCAAGAGATGATGTTAAATATTACATTAAAAAAGTTCATATAAAGGAAATGCCCTATGTCCTAAGGGGATGTGAGAAATTCCAATGAATAGATATAACTCATTAATTAAATCCCGAACCAAAGTTTAAGGTACATTTTAATAAGCCAAGTATTTCATAGGCAAAGGAACATTCAAAACATCTCTTAGGATTCTAGAAGTGAATAGAGTCCAAGGAAATTTCAAGAAGGAAAAAGAAGAAGGGTTTTATGGTCAAAGAGACTAGCGGAATTAGGTAGAAAAGAATAGCTTAAACAAGTAACAAGCAGGGGAAAGTCGATAGAAGAGTTAGAATAATCAAGAAAGAAAGAAATTAGTAAAAAATGAAAATTGCACATGCAAAAATTGCTCATACATATATAAATACATAAGTAACACATGTAAATATAGGAGTACATATATGTGTTGACATATTAATAAATAATTAAAACAATGGGGGCATAAGGTAAACACAAATCGTAATTGATGACTAATAAGTGAAGGAATCACCATGGAAATGTATACATCTATACTCATTCTAGAAGGGGGGAGAGATAGAGGATGAGAAGATTGAAGAAACCAATTTATTCCATATTTAAATTTCGCAAGGCAAATTGTAGAGATATTAAAGAAATAATTATTTGAGCAATTATATATGTATGCATAACCAAGAGAACCAAAAAATAGGTCTACAAGAACTAAAAAACTTTTTAAATAAAACTAGATAGTAATATAGTAGCAAAAATGGCAATGTATATGCATGCTTAATAACTAAAAAATCAAAGGCCAACAAGTGCTATGTCCTAAGAGATACCTATCAATAAAATTATGTAGGGTAAAGACCATCTATGGGTGACTAAGGGCATTTCAACAAGTCAATAGAGAGATTAATCAATAATTAATTACGCCTTAAAGAGCCCAAAATAAATAACTGGCACAAACAAAAGCAAGATATTGATGCCTCAGTACTCAAGCTCAGCAATGAATTATAAGGTAAATTTTGTTAAGAGGGAGCCCAAAAACTAGTGTAAAGCATGCTCCAGAGACAATACAAGAGTAAACGCCATCTCACATTGCCCAGAATGGTCGAGGTAAGTAGCATCCACAACGACAGCTATTGTTCCATTCAAGGGTCTAGAAATATAACCAAGTCAGCCACAAACCAAGTCATGTACGTAGACCAATACTTGCTTAAGTAAGCATGCATATATAGTAATGGATTTTAGGGCATAGTAGTGCGAAGATGAGCACGACAAGACATATGCAAAGCATTATCATGCATAATATTGACAACGGGAAGCTAAGGTAAAACCAAGCACCAAGGATGCCCAAAGGAGGCAGCTAGTCAACTAGAGCGCGTGCTAATAAAAAACACATCGGTTTCCCACCTAAAGGTCCAAAAGTAGCTACAGCTTAGGGTAGAGGGAAAAGTGATGACTGTCACGGAAATGCATAGGTATTAATTGTCATCCATGGTGAAGAGCGTGGAACCAAAATGAAACCTACAAGGTGGGAGTAAGTAAAGCAAAGAAACCCTTAGTGGTGTGAAGGCCAGTTGCTCAAGAAGAGATCATTACTCATGCTGGTGCTTAGTATAATTCCACCAGGATAACTTGGGTCATTGAAAATATTATGGGAGGCTAGGAAGTGAAGACGCATTAACAATCATTGTAAGCCCAGACACTAGGTTGCCACATATCCTTAATGACATGAAATATGCATCAAGATGGATACTCATACCAACGCGCGGGCTGGCAATGTTAAAGATCCAAAGCCGGGATGACCACAGGTGAATAGCACAAAAGGAGCAAGAGCCACCACCAGATATATCATTTTGACGTGGAAGGGAAGTACGTAGTGTGTAGCAACAAACTTGCTATTAAAGAAGGAGAAGTCTGGGATATTCATGTGGAACATGAGAGAGACTAATCAGCAAACACTACCACACTGTAGCATGGGCATCCAAGAGGACAAAGCAAACGAGAGTGGGGAAAACACTACCAAAATGCAATAAATGCACTAATTGTGAACCACACAATAACAATCACCCACTATAACCAAACTGCCATCACCCACAAAACAAACAGAAGATGGAAGCAAACAGCTATAAGAGATGAAAACATAAACTCGTATCTTGAAGTTATTATGCCTTCGTTATCATAAGTTTGAGCAAGGAAGAAGCCACGAGATACTCCAAATCAAACCCATCCACAAATGAAACCAGTGACTCGAAAGATATACAAGCAAGCACACCATAGCCATGTACATGTGGACTCAGATGTACCATGCATACCGTGAAATCCAAGAGCTTTAGGAGATGTAGAATAATGCAAAGCATAGAAATCATAGAAGCACAAACCATGAACAGAGTGGCTAGTGCAAAAAAAGGAAGCCACTTACCTGCGACCCTGCCATCACATTGTGTTGGTTTGAGGAGGAGGCAATCGTTACCCCAAAAAGCCCAGAGATCTAAAGTTGCTAGTAGCAAACACGCAAAGGAAGCAATTCTAGTTAGAATGGTAAGGTTGGTTAGGAAAGGAAAGCCAGAGGGAAGGAGAGGACCAAGGGTGGTGACAATGAGGTGGCTGCCACCAACATCCAACTGATACCCATTGTCATAGCAATGTACAACTAATTTCAAGGAGATTTTACGTGTCTATCATGGTGCCAAGCCTAATCTAAACCCACCATCACAAGTAGCAAGGTCCCTAAATAATTTAGTAAAGTAATAATACATGTATACGTAAATAACTATTTATGTGACAACCAACATACTATATAACCCTAGAATTACAAGATACACAACTCACCAATGAAAGAAACTACTAATATACATAGGTGTTATGACATAGTGTGTAATTTAAATCAATTCTAAATTGGGTTTAACCATAAAAAGGAAACCAATTTTCACAAATAAATGCTCATATGAGGAGTATCAAAGATTAGTTATAACATTTGAGTTTAATTCAACCACCACCATATATGTCATTTTGCATGTGATATTGAATCTCAATGTGTTTTGTGCGAGTGTGGAACACAGGGTTCTTTGCAATTGCCATGCACCTCTAATTGTCACATGATAACTGCGTAGGCTTGTTCTGCACTGCACCCATGTCCCCTAAAATCCTCCTCAACCACACTGCCTCACATGAAGCAAAACATGCCGATTGTACTCAGCCTCGGTAGAAGAAAGAGCAACTGTAGGTTGCTTCTTGCTGACCCATGACACAGCTCCAGATCCAAGTGAGAAACAGTAACCTGTCACTGATCTCCTATTGTCCATGTTTCCTGCCCAATCCGAGTCACAGAATCTGGTCAAGATGTTGCCCTTGGTATAGGTGATGCCATAATCAAGTGTGCCTTTAATGTATTTCAGCACCTGCGTCCCTGCCCTCCAATGGTTCTCCCGGGGCTTATTGGAAAACCTGCTTAGTACACCAGTCACAAAGCTGATGTCCGCCGACTGTGTTGCACAAGTAAATCAAGCTGCCCACAAGCCTTCTGTAAGCCTTCTGTACTTCGCTTCGTCCACCACTGGTGATGAATCCTTGTTTGAGAGCTTCACATCAACCTCCATAGAGGTGCCAATTGTCTTGCACTCAGCCATGCCAAATGCCTTCAATATCTCTCCAGCATACTTCAGCTGTGAGATGAAGATATGTTTTGGCTCTTGCCAAACTTCAATCCCCAAACAGAAATGCATCAGTCCGAGGTCTGTCATTTCAAACTCTCTTCCTAGCAAATGCTTTGTCTGCGAGATCTTCTCTTCATGGTTCCCTGTTATGACAACGTCGTCCACGTAAAGGACCACGATCATACACCTGCCTCCTTCTCTGTAGTTATACAAATTTGCATTAGATGGGCTCATCTTGAACCCATTTTGCAGAAAGTAGGCATCAATCCACTGGTACCATGCTCGCAGGGCCTATTTCAGCCCGTAAAGTGCCTTCTTTAGTTTACAAACTTTACCTTCTGAACCGGGGATCACAAAACCTGGTGGTGGTTCCACGTATACCTCCTTCTTGAGATCTCTATTCAGAAATGTGGCTTTTACATCCATCTGAAACACGGGCCAACTTTCTTGTGCTACTATAGCCAAAACACTACAAATTGTGGTTAGTCAAGCTGTGGGAGAAAAAGTATCCTGATAATCAAAACCATGTACCTGTGCGAATCCTTTTGCCATGAGCCAAGCCTTGTACTTATCCAACGTGCCGTCAGACTTGCGGACTTGTACTTGGTCTTGTACACCCACTTAGTTCCGATTACCTTGCGTTTTGGTGGTCGATCCACAAGGTCCCAAGTGTTTTTCTTCATTATGGAGCCATACTCTGACTGCATAGCCTCCATCCACCTATCATCACACTGTGCCTCATCAAGACACTTGGGTTCTTCAGCACGGATCACCTTTGTCATCAAAGCGTAGTTGACCAAGTGTTCCTGTGCCCTTCTTTGCTCCTCTAATCTCTTGGACCGGCGGTGTTCAGATGGTTCCTCCTCAATGGTTGGAGGTTCTCTGCCGTCCAAAATCTGATTTACCCACGTCGGGAATGGCCGTTGCCGTTGTGGTTCTGCAAGCTCTTCTTCCTCTTCTTTATCTTGAATCCTCCCAAGCACCATTGGGGGAGTTCGGTCTGCTATTGGTGGTTGTATTGAATCCATCCAATACAACCACATCGTGACTTACTATTACCTTCTTGGTAACAGGGTTATAGAGATGGTAACCCTTCGCCTCTTCACTATAGCCCAAGAAAATACACTTTTGGCTCTTCGGTTCCCACTTGGTCCTATTAGCATCAGGGACATGCACAAAACAGTCACATCTAAAAACTCTGAAATGTGCAGCTGAAGGTTTCTTACCAGAGAAGGCCTGCAGTGGACTCATCCCGTTCACAGCCTTCGTGTAGCTATGATTTAGAATGTAAGCTGCCATGTTACATGCTTTAGCCAAAAAGTCTTTGGCAAATCTTTTCCTTTTATCATACTCCGCCCATTTCGCAAATGATGCGCATCTTGCATTCTGCTACTCCATTTTGCTGTGATGTATGTGGCAGGGGTTTCTGCCTCTTGATCCTGTGACTTTTGCAGTAACTTTCGAATTCACTTGATGTGAACTCACCACCTCTGTCTGATCTCAATTCTTCACCTTCCTCCCCATTTCTTTCTCGACCATTACATGCCATTCTTTGAACTTACTAAAAGCCTCATCTTTAGTCTTCAGGAAGTATATCCATATCCTTCTACTGTAGTCATCGATCAGTGTCATGAGGTAGTAGGAGCCACCCAAAGCTTCTGTCTCCATCTTTCCCCAGAGGTCCGTGTGAACAAGCTCTAGAGGAGCCTTTGCCCTGCTGGCCTCTTTAGGAAAAGGCTGCCGATGCTACTTGCCCATCATGCAAGCTTCACATACATCGGGAGATCTGTAATTTTTGGTAGGTTTGCAACCATTCCACTTTTATGCATCTCCTTTAAAGAACTAAGGTTTAGATGACAAAACCTCTCATGCCACACCTTAGTTTTGCTCACATGGGCTTGCTCTTATATAGCCACCAGTCGTAGTCAGTTAGACTCAATTGGGAGACTGACCCAGACCACCCAAACTGGCCGATTGGGGGTCGGTCCCGAAATAGGCCACCGACCACATGATAGAACCGTGGTGTAAGATAGAGCAACTTACCTACGGTTGCCATTCGGCCCAGAGCCATCCGAGATTATCTGGGACTCCAAACGGTCCCCACAACCCGAGAGTGGGCTACCTCGGGAAATGCTCCGTCTACCCTCAGTGCGGTCAATCATGGGATGCCTTCCTGCACTTGCATGTAGCCTAGTTGGCAGTGTGCCAACTCTATCTGAAGTCGTCTAACCATCAGGCCACACATGGCCCCCATCTAGTGTCCAAACCAAGACCTACCGCGTAATCGAGCTACTCAAATGCCTTCTCCTCATATGGGGGGCTTACAAGTAGAGTTAGCTGGTTCATGCGTAGTTACATGAGAGTGGAGCATTGATATCTGACAGGCACTACACTAGAGAGGAAGGAAGGGGGATGGGTTGGATAGGAGAGGAGGGAGGGGGTCGCACTGGAGAGGAGTGGAAGGAGGGGGAAACACAAGAAAGGAAGCGAGGGGGCTATGCAAGAGAGGGAGTGAGTAAGGAAGGAAGGTGGTGGCTATGTAAGAGATGGTGGGAGGGAGGGGAATTCAAAACAGAGGAAGGGAGGGGGCTATGTTAGAGAGGGGATGAAGAGAGGGGGCCCAGGGATGGCTATGCTATAGAGGGGACAAAGGGAGGGGATTTGCAAGAGAGTAAGGAAGGAGGATGCATAGGAGAGAAAAAAGAGGGGAGGGGGATTCATAGGAGAGGAAGGAGGGGAGGGATGGTTCATAAGAGAGGAAGAGGGGATGTAAGTTAAAGGATAATGGAGGGGGACAAAATGCATAGGGGGGAGGCAGGGAGAAGGAAAACCAAGAGGGGAGGGGGAGCATGGAAACTATTATCTTTAGCAATCATTAATAATAGCATATGTGTACAAACCCCTCTTGAGCCCCTTAGTTATAAAATTTGTGACATGCATAGAAGATGACTGTGTGGCCATTTTGTAGCTCACCATCTTCAAGACTCTACATCCCCTTTTGAAACACCCATGATCACATGGTCGTGAGTACCCTCCTTTAGAAACACACCATGGGTTCACGACCACATTGTCATAGGGTTCACCAACCACAATGATGTATTGGTAAAGGATGGGACTCGCACTACTACAATTCACCCTATTTTTGATGTTAACATAGTTTCTTTTTTTGCATTTTGGATTAGGATGCAAATAAACATTGGAAAAAATAGAACCTTTGCAATTTGTGTCGAACTAAGAGTGGAAATTAACTTTGCTATTTATGGATGCTCTTGTAATTTCAACATTGTCAATGAACCTTTTTATGGATGTTGTCACACCAAAATTTTGCTGGTTTAGTTTTTTGGGAAATTTTGGAACGGTGGATTATGGCAGTGGCAGATCCAATCCTTAATCCATCCTTTTGTTTTTTTCTATATATAAGTGGATACAAGGGCCCAAAAAAGTATTTGAAAGTAGCCAATCATAGCTATGCACTACTCATGCCCAAAAAATGGCTCCCACATGAGGAGGAAGTGCATACTTAGAGTTCATATTGACATGAATCCAATTTTTCAGATAAAAGAGTAGAAAGCCAAGGGAGAACTAAGGTGCCCTTAGTAGGATTAGATTGGCGTGAGGGTAAGGGAAAACTCCGAGCAAAATGACCAATTTGTCTACATTTGTAACATGCATTCGGGAAGGACACAAAATTTAAGAGAATACTAAAAGGATGCGAAAACCCATAATCAATATCTAAACATGAAGGAATGGGTTCTTCCATATCCCATGACACAAAATCAGATGTCCCTACTTAGAACCAGAAAGTCTTGCTTAGGAAGATACAACACTCTCCCCAACCAAGCTATAATAGAGGAAATATGTGAGAGCAGAGGAACTGGCAAGGCCCGGACCCAGACAGGATAGAAATGCATGAGAGTTTTGGTTGGGTCAAAAAGGGGATCCCAAGGCATTACATAAGCAAAAAATCCTGCACAATGTACACCAGCCATATTGACTAATTGATAAAGTGTATTCACATCAACACAACGTGCGTAATAAAAACCTCTACCAAGAAAGACAAAGGAATCCAATTTGTGATCATCAACTACCGCCGCTGATGACCAGGCACGTAGAGAAGATGAATTCATCATGCATCCCATAAAATAAATACAACCTCCACGTTGTTGTGCCTCATAGAGAGAATCAAGAAAAGATTTGGAAGATTGGAGCTTGACACAACCATGAACCTAGATCTAAGATCTCCAACACAGAGTCTTGACATATATGTCATAAGATATCTCTTTGAAACAACAAAGATGCAAAATCGGAGAAGTCCACTTTGAGCGACTTGTTTATTGGAGAAGAAGTCGCTAGATTAGCAGGTTGTTTTTTCTTGGCATAAGATGAAAGAGTTGAGGCTGCAGGAATGCTAGGCGACTGGAGGCGGAGGATTAGAACATGAAGCTAGATGCTATAGATACTTGAGCAAACGGAGACGACTGAAATACAAATGGAGGCGGACATGTTAGAGGCAGACACATAATAGACAGGATGTCAGAAGAATCATGAGATGTCAATAGATGAGATCCTGGAGGCAGACACACAATAGACGGGATGTCAGTAGACTCAAGCGCTAGTGGGAGGTCACAGAATGGCATAGCAGAAGGAACCTGAGGTGAGAAGGATGGAGGAAACTCCATCTTGAAGGCCACACACACACTTTTTTTTAAAAAGTGAAATCTTATATTTCTGTATGGGAAACCCCAAAAAAGAGGTAAAAACCCACCAATAAGTACAAAGAAATTTTTTTACAAGTAAAGCCTCAAAGCAAAAGTCACAAGGCAACCAAGTAAAAAGTTATATATCATGCTGGAGGAGGATCAAACACAACATCCTCCAGCATATTGATGTAGTATAGAAACCACACCATCAATAAAAGCAAGCTATTTTTGCCCTTGTGATTCTTCTTAAAATAGGTCGGCACCCAAAATTTCTGAACCACAGGGTCCAAAACTTGTTGTAACATGGGATGAAAAGAATCTAGTGAAAGTGGCCACACACACATACACACACACACACACACATGCATCCCTTTGGGGACCCTTGTGTGCTTCAGGCTTGTCAACATACTGATGGCCCATGAAGATAGGAAATCATACTGAAGTCTTTCATAAAGAATATGATGTTCCACTTATACACAGGCTCACAGTCCCAGGGAGGTTATTGCATCCTCTAGAACTTGACAATGCCTTTTATTATTGTTTTCTCCATAATGCTTTTTATTGTTGAACATGGTTAGAGTTTGGAGCACTACTTGGAGCCTAGGAGGTCTTCTATTTACTACTTGGATTATTTAAAGAAAATAATGGGAACTATTTTAGAAAACCCTCCTATTATTTACATTGAGAATTATCTATGTTCACATGAAAGTGATGGCACATCTTAGTTACTTCACATTAGTTGGGATTATGAGCGGTCGACCCAATGTATCCCTTGGACCACCACTTCCCTTGGACCACCACTTGGACCCTAGATATCTCTTGGACCACAACTTAGTAAGTTGACACTTATTGGACTTGGACCATATGAAATAATGGAGAAACATGGCCTTGACAATATGAAAAATTGAGTGTCAAAACTCTTAGCACTTTACTGGTACTTTGGGGCATTTTACTGATACTTTAGCACATTTGTAATGGGGAAACATTTATTACAAACATGGCCTTGACCTAATGAAAAATTAATCATTTTGAAGGGGGCCATGTATATGCAAAGATCACGTGTTGATACTTATTGAGTATTATCAAGGACATATTGTCCTCTGGACTAGTGACTAGTGTACAGATTGCATTCTCATTGGCGGGGAAATTTAATGGTAATGTAGAAGTATAGAGTGCATTGCACCTAAACATGAGATTGCATTCTCATTGGCAGGGAAATTTAATGGTAATGTAGAAGTATAGAGTGCATTGCACCTAAACATTGCACCTAAACATGAAGGACCCCAACTTCCCCCACTTTCTTTGAGTCGAATGCCCATGGACTAGTAGATAGTGAAATCCAACGGAATGTGACTAATGGAAGTTGTAAAAATGCAAGTTGTTGAGCACTTACCTTGGCTGCTTTCTAGAAAAGGAGTAAATGCATGGCGAAGTACATCTTCCTCCTCGCTCCCTCTCCCTTTTACCAAGATGGACACATGGAGGTTCTCATCCCTTCCTTGGTGACTTATGAGGATTGAGGCCACTTGCATGGACGAAATCTACCATGGGAGGTCTCACGACAGTGGTGGAGGGATAAGGGAAGAAAAGACCTGAATGCGCAAGCACACCCCCTCAGGTTCGTACTCTTTCTTGGAACTCCAGAGAAGCGAGTTAAACTATAGAACTCCCCTTACTGGATCTCACATTGCAGGATGGAGCTTAGTTTCTTTTGCTTAGTCTCTTTGTGCCTAAAAACTCAGAGGCGTCATTCTCCGTTCGCTTCATACTGGTCTTTAGTGAGCTTCTACTTCCGCCACCCTCATCTTGTCTGAATGGAGACATTTGGGTCACATATACTATGAGAATTTCCAAGAGAAATGGTCTCCGGATTCTCCCCTTTGGCATTTTGGACTTTGCCTCCTATTTCAGCCAGTTTACTCTGAATGTGAGAGGGAAACTATGTTCTACTATGCTTCGTCTCCTTGTCCGTGCAAACAACCGTTTTGTGCGTATGCGCATGTTTTGCTCTCGGAGCTAGGAACACTTTCAATCACCAGTAGCGCACTCTTTCACTCTTTCAATTTGCACTGTGTTTTTGCTTACTTAGTGGTCATGGCTTGGAACCTGCTTGATACTTACTTCCCACTTGCGACCTCAGCCCACGTATGCGAAACATTATGGTGCTGAATTTTTTTTCGGTAGACAGTTGTGGAGGCAACAAGCAACGACGACCACCGAAAGTTGTAATCTCTTTTCTCGTGGCTGCGTGTCCCTTGGGCGGTGGTATTTACACTTCTACATTTCCTTAGATTGAGGTAGCTTAGCTTAAGCACGATGATTATGGCTAGCACATCTTTTGATTATCGTCCCTCAATATTTGTATCGCATGCCAACATGAGCGATGGAGTTTATCTTCTCCTGCTCTGCCTGTGAACTCATGTGAAAAAAAACTGCCTAGGATGAATGGTGTGAAATGTTTAGAACTAGCCCGCAGCACCAAGAATAGCATACTAGTTTGGCGCAGTTCCTCAGTGAAGTCACCTTTGCGTAATGCTCTTTGCATCTTGCATTTCTTTTCGCAAAGGATTTTTCCTGGCATCTCTCTGTAGATCTCTCCATTACTGCTTACCAAAAGGCCCCATCTCTGTCTGTCAGGGTGGGTTCGCACGTTCCATCCAGCTTGTTCCGGACCAGTCGATTGGCCACTATTCTATTCATGCTTCTACTAGAGCCATTAGCACTAGTTGGGGAGAGTTTTTTGGACAAGAGGATTAAACTTGCAGAATGAGATATAAATACTTGCCCGAGTTGGTGGGAAGGACTTAGTCTTGGATTCCGGAGACTAGCACACTATTTCAACCCAAATGGAAGATTTTGGAGAGCAGCAGGATTACTGGGTCCACGATATAGAATATACACAACTTGCATGTAGAGCTACATGTGAGCATATATATGCACAGCTTGCACACAGAGTTCCTGGCCCTAACTCAGTCTTGGGCTACTCGGACGAGGACTTGCAGCTTTATTACGGACTGACTTGCAGCTTTATTACGGACTGTGCTCTACGCCAGGGATATAGGCATGGTTACTGAAAGTTACGTATTAATTATTGTTTAGGAGAGGATTCGACGGGCTTGACAACACTCTCGAGGTGTTTTGATTTAGGGGTGATGCTTGCATACTTCACACAGGCATATATTTCTTTTTAATCAAACAAGAAGCTTAGCTTGTGGTGGGAGATACATGACGATTTAAGCTTTGACTTTCTACTCGAAGGTTCAGCTTTTGAAAGTTTTCTACTTTGTCCTTGGGTATTACAGACTAAGAAACTACATGAGAAACCTTATAAGCTAACGGTAGAGACAAGCTTGAGATCCTATCTGTTAGTTTTTTAAGTCATTTGAATTTTCTTATTGATCTCGATTTAGTAAAGACATGAGGATGATTAGAACCCCTTTAGACTTCAAAAGAGGGAAGGGCTAGTTACAAAATGATGTAAGAAATACACCTGAAAAAAGGAATGCTTCTTTTGTCCATATGAGATATGGAATTGATACAAAATGATGGATTATTGGCATTATGGTCCCCACTCCATCTATGAGATTTATACGGCATGGATGGATGCTTTTTTAATAAATTATTGTCTATATTATTTTAAGTACCCTTAGGAAGAAAAGAAGAAGCACTTGAATTGGATGGGACCTCTGAGAATTATTTATTGTTCATGGGAATACTTTTGTTACATGGGATAATTAAGGTACTCCCTTTGGATTTAGTGGAAGGGTCTGCTTTAAATATTATGTTTGCTAGTAATTTATCTCCTACAATTTGCCTTGGATCAAACAACTTTGTGCCAAGGGAATATCTCTAATTTTTCAAGCAAATTCATTATAGCCCATTCATGGCATGGCTTGGAGTAAAACGTTACACCATGGGAGAGTCCTTGGTCGATATTTCTATCATTAAGGGACTATCCTTCTACCTTTTTTGCTATCTACTATTTGAAATTTTATTACTATATTCTATGATCATTGGATTGGATTAGTCCTTGGTTTATTTAAAGATCCCTAACGCTTGGTTGATTGGTGTACAACCATCTTTATGTACTTAGAGCACATGGGTAATATTTTACCCTTAGGATGGTATTGGGTTACACTTTACACTTTATACTTTGATAGGAGGTAGCAAGCTAAGGGTGTCCACTTCCGGACCACTTTCGGGTGAGTGTGACACCCACTCGAGTGAAAATACAAAGGTTTTGCTTCGGTGTGAAATACCTCAATCGAGGTATTATCTCCAATGGAACTCACACACAAAGACAACCGAGCCAAGCCAATACCTTGATCGAGGTCCTAGACTTTCTTTCATCGAACCAAGCTTATACCTCAATCGAGGTCTCGTGGCATGCCACCTATACCTCGATCGAGGTATCGTGGCAAGCCAACTATACCTCGATCGAGGTATTGTGGCAAGTCCACATACCTCGATCGAGGTATCGTGGATAGATGACTTCGATCGTGTCAAATACCACGATCGAGGTATGTGCCATCCGACATGGCAGATGACATACCTCGATCGAGGTACCGTGGCAAGTCTAGAAACCTCGATCTTGGTATGCTGGACTGATGACTTGGCTGCATGTTCGATACCATGATCGAGGTATGTGGCATCCGGCTGGCAGCTGACATACCTCGATCGAGGTATCGTGCCAGGTCCATACCTCGATCGAGGTAGATGGACCGATGTGTATGGGGCATGTCGAATACCTCGATCAAGCTATCAAGGTATGATGGAGCAATGTGTATGTGGCATGTCAAATACCTCAATCGAGGTATCGTGGTATGTCTATACCTCGATTGAGATATGATGGATCGATATGTATGTGGCATGTGAAATACCTCGATCGAGGTAGGGAAACGCTAAATTTTAGTATATAAAGAGAGGGACCCCCCTCATTCTTCATATCTCGATCGAGTTCCTCCTCATTGAAATCGACGGATTTGCGGAAGCTCGATAGAATTGTGGCAGCGACGGACAACGACGGAGATGGACGGAGCGGGAGATTCTAGGTAAGGTTTTTTTAATGTAGCTTTTTTTTTCAAAAATTTATCTAAATTTTAGTTTATAAGAATATCTAATTTAATTATAAAATATTTCAAAATTTCAAATACATTTTAAAGTTTTTTTAAATTATTTTTTTAATTACGTAATTTTTTATTTAAATTAAATAAAAAATGTTTAAATTTTATTTTTAAAAATCATCTTTAAAAAAAAAAGAAAATAAGAGTTTAAGATAGCTTTTATGTTATTTAAGTTAGTGAAGTTTTTATTTAAATGTCAAAAAGTATATATTTTGTTTTTTAAAATCATCTTTAAAAAAGAAAGAGATTAAAGTAGGTTTTATGTTATTTTTTAAATTAGTGAAGTTTTGAATTAAATATAACATTTAAATTTTATTTTTAGAAATCATCTATTTAAAAAAAGAAAATAAGAATTTAAAGTAGCTTTTATATTATTTTAGTTTATAGGAATATCTAATTTATTTTAAAGTTTTTTTAAATTATTTTATTAAGTATGTAATTTTTTATTTAAAATGTGAAAATGTATATATTTTGTTTTTTAAAATCATGTATTAAAAAAAAGAGAGATTAAAGTAGTTTTTATGTTATTTTTTACATTAGTGCTATTTTTATTTAAATAAAAAACATTTAAATTTTAGTTTTAAAAATCATCTTTAAAAAAAAAAGAAAATAAGAGTTGAAGGTAGCCTTTATGTTATTTAAGTTAGTAAAGTTTTTATTTAAATGTTAAAAAGTATATATTTTGTTTTTAGAAATCATCTATTAAAAAAAAAAGAGATTAAAGTAGTTTTTATGTTATTTTTTAAATTAGTGAAGTTTTGAATTAAATATAACGTTTAAATTTTATTTTTAGAAATCATCTATTAAAAAAAAGAAAATAACAGTTTAAAGTAGCTTTTGTATTATTTTAGTTTATAGGAATATATAATTTAATTATAAAATATTTCAAAATTTCAAATGCATTTTAAAGTTTTTTTAAATTATTTTTTTAATTACGTAATTTTTTATTTAAAATGTGAAAATGTATATATTTTATTTTTTAAAATTATCTATTTTAAAAAAGAGAGATTAAAGTAGTTTTTATGTTATTTTTCAAATTAGTGCTATTTTTATTTAAATAAAAAAACGTTTGAATTTTAGTTTTAAAAGTCATCATAAAAAAAAAAAGAAAATAAGAGTTGAAGGTAGCTTTTATGTTATTTAAGTTAGTGAAGTTTTTATTTAAATGTAAAAAAGTATATATTTTATTTTTTAAAATCATCTATTAAAAAAAGAAGAGATTAAATTAGTTTTCATGTTATTTTTTAAATTAATGAAGTTTTAAATTAAATATAACGTTTAAATTTTGTTTTTAGAAATCATCTATTAAAAAAAAGAAATTATTGCGGCGTGCGTTTATCTATCTTTATGTGGAATATTATAGATGAAATAGTTGGTTAAGAGTAGTAGGCTAAGTTAACAAGCTAGAGCAAGATGATCTAGTTAAGGCCTAGTCAAAAAGTTGTTTAGGGCTAGCTATTCCCAACTAGCTAGGAGCCAGTCATGCCAATGAATCATTCAACAGATGCTCCAAGTCAAGCAGTATAACTAGGGATATCTCAATGACCATAAGCTATCTCTATCCTATAAATATTGTCATTTCCTATATATTGTATACATTTCAAGATGCTATTCTACTTTAGTTTGGCATATGTTTAGAGGTGCAATTTGACTTCCACTTGCAATTATTGAGAGGTCCATTCGTCCACCTTCATGTGGAATATTCTAGGATGCAGGTCTTGCCTTGGGTTATATCTTTCAAGTTAGCATCTATTCCTTGTAGTCCATTTTCGTGTATTGTACATAACATTTTCTTTGTATCACTTAGTATCTTTACATCTCTCTTCTAAAAATACACCTCTACTACATACTTTGACATGCTAGTAGAGCCCATGGTAGTCTAGAGCCTCGAAAAATGGAGGGAGCATCTAGAACAAAAGCTATTTGCTATTAACTATACCAAGGGTGGGTAGTATAGACAAGGAGAATGAGCTTGAAGAAACCGACTTTCTAAAGTAAACAACTTGTAAATAATTGTAAATACGAATTGAATTTGCAACATAGCACTGTTATAGGCATAGCCACACATTTGGCCCATCTACTGTTAGGTGCATAGGATGATCCCAACGACATCCTACCTCATCAAGGAGTACATAACTAAGTGTAATCAATCAAACAAATAGGAGAGGGTAGGTCATGTGGCTAGCAATCCCTTTAGGTGGCACGTGAAACTATAGAAATAGGGAACTAGGGAAGGTTGTAGATCTATGTATGGATATAGTTACATAGACAAATACAAAGACTTATGTGATTCCATGAAACCTTGTCATGAGCTTTTGCAAAAATTCAATCAAAATTAGCTAGCTAAAAGTTTTCATTACGTAAATAGATTATTAAGTCATATTAAATAGAATATTATTTTCATTACCCAAATAGAATACTAATTTCCATGTGTTTTTTTTGTGCATGCGCTAGCCAGTGCACAAGTTCTGGCACCATTGTTCGTATGCAAATAGCGATTTTGAGAGCTGAGATGAGGGCACTATAGGATGCTAGGGCACCCCCTCACTTGGTTGCGAGTCTAGATTCAGTCATTGATGCTCTGGGTCGATTGGACACAGTTGAGGACGTTGTGGATACCTTTCAGGCACAGGCTGAGGTAGAGATCATTGGTCATGGCTTGGATTGAAGAGCCATTCAAGAGTTGTTAGAGCGTGAGTCACCTCACAGGCAGACCTTAGAGGATATGTTTTGGGATGGTCACACTGAGGCGATGCGACCACGATCAGGGCTGCCCTTTCATATTTTATGTTGTAGGCACCCCGTCATAGTAGCACACATTTATCTGAGATATCTCGCTGCGAATGGTGGTTGATTGCCTCACAACCGTTAGATAGTCAGGGCCGAGACCAGCATCTTCTACATGTAGAGACGATTACTCGCGCTGGATTTGAGGCACGAGTATTCACAAATGCACGACTTTGGGAGCTGAGGCGCACATACATAGAGGAGGCAAGGGAGGCAGAGATGGCAGCAGTGGCTCGTGCAGCATGCCCTCCTCTTCATCAGGATGAGGCTGGCCCATCTCATGTAGGAGATGAGGTTGGCCCATCTGATCCGGCTTTGCTTGAGGGCACATAGCAGACGGTTGGGCAACGGTTGGGCAGCAGGTCATACAGGAGCCACATCAGAGGATGACTAGAGGATCGTATGTGGAGTTATCAAATTCTGATTCAAGATGATTGTTTAGGCTTCACACATATCTTGTTTAGGGATGCACTTCTGCACGATGATGATGATGATGTACACATTCATTTTGGTACTTTCATGATATTGTTCTTACTTTTATGATGTATGAGCATTTTGGTACTTTCATAATGTTCTTCTTACTTTGTTTATCTTAGTTTATAGTTTGTTCAAATATAACATAAACATTTAAAATTAGAAGTATGATTTTGAATTTCAAATATCTCAATTCACACATCTAATACATAAGGTATTTTAAAAATAATGCCATGCAAAGTAATTGTAAACATTAAGCATTGAAAAAGTGTTCAAGTATAAGGTCTCTCTCTCTGTCTCTCTCTCTCTCTCTCGTGCTATGACCTTTATCATTTTGAATATCATATTGAATTTCATATATATCAATGCTTGCAATTATTATACTAAACCTAAGAGCCGTGCGAAGTTTCATCCCCACGTACGTATTTAAAATTAGGAGTATGATTTTCAATTTAAGATATCTCAATTCACACATTTAATACATAAGGTATTTTAAAAATAATGCCGTGTGTCGTAATTGTAAACATTAAGGATTGAAAAGGTGTTCAAGTATAAGGTCTCTCTCTCTCTCTCTCTCTCTCTCTCTCTCTCTCTCTCTCTATCTCTCTCTCTCTCTAGAGCTCTCTCATGCTATGAACTTTATCATTTTGAATATCATATTGAATTTCATATATATCAATGCTTGCCATTTTTCATACATAGTCACTAGTAGGGATTATACCTTCCACGTGGCACATATGAAATCAGTTGGAGACCAAATCTTGCGTGGATGTAGGTCTAGGTAGCCTAAGAGCTGTGCAGAGTATCATCCCCAACAGATAAGTCTAGGTGCGTATTTGGTTAGTATTGCGCCATTTTTCATACGGTCACTAGTAGGGATTGTAAAAATGTATGCATTACGCCTTCCATGCGGAAATTACGAAATCAGTTGGAGACCAAATCTTGCATGGATGTAGGTCTAGGGTAGCCTAAGAGCCGTGCAGAGTTTCATCCCCAACAGATAAGTCCATGTGCATATTTGGTTAGTACGTGAGCCATTTTTCATACGTAGTCACTAGTAGGGATTGGAAAAATGTACGCATTATACCTTCCACGTGGCACATACCAAATCAGTTGGAGACCAAATCTTGCGTGGATGTAGGTCTAGGGTAGCCTAAGAGCTGTGCAAAGTTTCATCCCCAATAGGTAAGTCCACGTGCGTATTTGGTAAGTATGTGCGCCATTTCTCATGCGTAGTCACTAGTAGGGATTGTAAAAATGTATGCATTATACCTTCCACCTGGCATATACGAAATCAGTTCGAGACCAAATCTTGCATGGATGTAGGTCTAGGGTAGCCTAAGAGCCGTGCAGAGTTTCATCCCCAATAGATAAGTCCACATGCGTATTTGGTTAGTACGTGCACCATTTTTCATGCATAGTCACTAGTAGGGATCGTAAAAATGTACGCATTATACCTTCCACGTGGCACATACAAAATCAGTTGGAGACCAAATCTTGTGTGGATGTAGTCTAGGGTAGCTTAAGAGCCGTGCAAAGTTTCATCCCCAACAGATAAGTCCACGTGCTTATTTGGTTAGTACGTGCGCCATTTTTCATGCGGTCACTAGTAGGGATTGTAAAAATGTACGCATTATACCTTCCACGTGGCACATACCAAATCAGTTGGAGATGAAATCTTGCGTGGATGTAGGTCTAGGGAGCCTAAGAGGCGTGCGAAGTTTTATCCCTAACAGATAAGTCGCATATTTGGTTAGTATGTGCACCATTTTTCATACGTAGTCACTAGTAGGGATTGTAAAAATGTACGCATTACACCTTCCACGTGGCACATACGAAATCAGTTGGAGACCAAATCTTGCATGGATGTAGGTCTAGGGTAGCCTAAGAGCCGTGCAAAGTTTCATCTCCAACAGATAAGTCCACGTGCATATTTGGTTAGTACGTGAGCCATTTTTCATGTGTAGTCACTAGTAGGGATTGGAAAAATGTATGCATTATACCTTCCACATGGCACATACCAAATCAGTTGGAGACCAAATCTTGCGTGGATGTAGGTCTAGGGTAGCCTAAGAGCCGTGCGAAGTTTCATCCCCAACAGATAAGTCCACGTGTGTATTTGGTTAGTACGTGCGCCATTTTTCATGCATAGTCACTAGTAGCGATTGTAAAAATGTACGCATTATACCTTCCACGTGGCACATACGAAATCAGTTGGAGACCAAATCTTGCGTGGATGTAGGTCTAAGGTAGCCTAAGAGCCCTGCAGTGTTTCATTGCCAACAGATAAGTCCACATGCATATTTGGTTAGTACGTGTACCATTTTTCATGCGTAGTCACTAGTAGGGATTGTAAAAATGTACGCATTATACCTTCCACGTGGCACATACAGAATCAGTTGGAGACCAAATCTTGCATGGATGTAGGTCTAGGAGCTTAAGAGCTATGCGAAGTTTCATTCCCAACAGATAAGTCCACGTGCGTATTTAGTTAGTACATGCGCGAAATTTTCATGTGTAGTCACTAGTAGGGATTGTAAAAATGTACGCATTATACCTTCCACGTGGCACATACCAAATCAGTTGGAGACCAAATCTTGCATGGATTTAGGTCTAGGGTAGCCTACGAGCCGTGCGAAGTTTCATCCCCAACAGATAAGTCCATGTGTGTATTTGGTTAGTACGCGCGCCATTTTTCATGCGGAGTCACTAGTAGGGATTGTAAAAATGTACGCATTATACCTTCCACATGGCACATACCAAATCAGTTGGAGACCAAATCTTGCGTGGATGTAGGTCTAGGGTAGCCTAAGAGCCGTGCGAAGTTTCATCCCCAACAGATAAGTCCATGTGCGTATTTGGTTAGTACATGCACCATTTTTCATGCGTAGTCACTAGTAGGGATTGTAAAAATGTACGCATTATACCTTCCACGTGGCACATACCAAATTAGTTGGAGACCAAATCTTGCGTGGATGTAGGTCTAGGGTAGCTTAAGAGTCGTGCGACGTTTCATCCCCAACAGATAAGTCCACATGCATATTTGGTTAGTACGTGCGCAAATTTTCTTAGTCACATTTTTAAAATGTCCTAAAGCACAAAACACAATTACAACATTACTACTAATAAACAATTTTTTGTTTTACAAAAACAACAAATCCCATTGAGAAGACAACGGACATGATGTATAAAATAGAATCTAATACAATGATGTGTATGAATGTGTATAAAACCATCCTAGTGAAATACAAAATATGAGTCCATGAAAATTACAATGGTATGGTCACACAGTGAGCCTATAGATATATATCGAATACAGAGGCTCTCTTGTGCTCACGAGCCTTCCGCTTGCGCTCCTCGTCAATGAGATTTGGGGGGGCGTTCCTACATCTTTCACGTCTACTAGCTCTACATCTTTAAGAACCCATTCTCAATGAAAGTAGGATGGAAGGTGTGACAAAGTGATGGGGAGGCAAGAATGGCTAAGAATGGGTGAAATAAACCAAAACGTGGTGTCTTATAGCGAGCCTCATCTCATCCACTCGATTGCTCTTGATTATTATTGGTGGAGAAGGTGCTAAGATTGAAAATAATTGGCTACTAAATTATGTTGTATTTTGTTTTGAAACTAATTTTTGTGGTTAATCCAAATACCTCAATCGTGGTCGTAAACCTCGATCGAGGTATTCTATGCTTCGGTCATATACCTCGATCGATGTATTCTATGCTTCGGTCATAAACCTCGATCGAGGTATTCTATGCCTCAACGCACACCCCTGGTCATAAACCTCGATCGAGGTATTCTATGCCTCGATCATAAATCTCGATCGAGGTATTCTATGCCTCATGCACATCGCGATCATAAACCTCGATCGAGGTATTCTATTCCTCATGCACATCATGGTCATAAACCTCGATTGAGGTATTCTATGCCTCACGCACTCAAATCACATGCATGTATAACTTACCATGCATGTTGATGATGTGGCTCGCCATCATCATGATGTGTATACATGTGGCTGATGTGGCACCATGCATGGTGATGATGTGGCAATATGGTGTGGAATATATGAGCCTCTTCCATGACGTGGAAATGTGATGTGGCATGATGAGTTGGCATTCATGAGGTGGTAAATTGACATGGCAAATTGAGGTGAAGGGATTGGTGACCTGGCAATGTTGATGAGGTATGCCAAGGTGGCAAGGTGTGATGACATGGCTCCAAGAGTCCCTATGATGTGGAATGATGAGGTGGCACATGTGGCTGATGTGGCAGCACGTGTGGCAATCTAAGGTGACATGGCAAGGAGTGATGTCACATCTCCTTGATGACATGGCACCATGTGGCCTAACAACGTGGCATGGTTGCAAGGCAAAAATAGATGACTCAGCCTTCCACATGGGCATTGTCTTGGTATTAGGCTTGGGTGGCCCTTTTTCCCCCACAAAAGGGAGATTTCACTCTTGGAGGCCATATTGTACGTTTCCCTTACTCAAATTTAACCAAAATTTTTTCCTCGTATTCATCATGCGGAGGACTAAAAATATTGACATTTTTGAAATGTTTGGTCATGTTTGAGAATTACTAGATTTATTTTTAATATTCTTTGTTGATCCTCTAAGGAGTAAAAGTAAAAATAAAACTTCAATCTTCCTAAATCTAGCCATTGGATTTGGGATTTTATGATTGAACCACATACCCTTATGTGCCTACTAACCTTCTACTGAATTGGATTTGCTTAATTATTCAAAATACTAAAAAAATGTGGTGTGCTACAAAAAGTGCATGTATTTTATGACTTTATTTATTATAAATAATTATTTATAATTAGATAAGTCATTCAAATAATTACTAGTAAATCAAGTTAAGCTCTATATAATGTAAAGAGACCACCTACAAAGTTTCAATAACATTTAATCTAAAATGAGTGAGAAATTTAGAATTTAATATGACACTCTCTGTTCGTGACAAAGGTGTGACCGTCCTGGAACCATGCCGTGTGACACAAAGAAATTTTTTGTGTGTGCATTGAATTTTCGATTAGACTATACCATTGTGTGCACAATAGCATGTGTGATGTTGTGTCTGAAGACTTCAAAGACTAGATCCATAGGGAAGTACATGAGATTTGCATTTTTGTGTGCTAAAAACTCGCTAAAAAGCTTGTTTTTCCACCTCCTAAGGATTGGGGAGTGAACAAAAAGTGGACACCCTTAGCTTGCTACTTCCCTGATATGTTACACTTTATACTTTATTCTTTGATAAATGGAAAAGACCATCATTTGTCATGAGTCAGTAACTTACCAGTAGTGTTTTTTACATCGGGTTGCATTTCTTGAGAACTTCTCCTAATGTGACTATGGAGAGAATTACCAGCGGAGTATTCTTTTATATTATTAGTTATATTATGGAGAGATCTCCTATCTACTGAATTAAGAAACATTCATGGTGTAATTTTAATAGAAGTCAAGATTTTAGCATGATCTTAAATATGAAATGGTGAGAAAGCCATGTAGCATGGAGTCTGTCCTTCAATATTGACATTCTCAAGGACCTTATCACATTTTGATGTGTGCATAAATGTAATTGTGATATTGATAATTGGAAAGTGCCAATAGGAGATCGAGGAAAGGTATAAGTAATTGAGGTTATATTTGGATTTATTGACCTTGGGAATTCCCTTTGACTTGGCTTGAATACCCAAACTTATGGTTTACTTGAGATTCCCACTTATTAATTGGATTCACTAATATTTTATATGCATTTATTCATATCTTTAATTGCCCACCTCTGATTACTATTGAATAGTATAATGTAAGATTTGATTATGCTAATCTAGATTGAGTGACACGGATAACAACTGTGTGCCGGCATTGAAGCCTGCAGTCTCACAATTCATAGTGTGCATGTTCTAACGTGCTATGTTTGTGGATGGATGCAGATGAGTCGGCATACCTCTCCATCATATTTGCATGGAAAATTCTAAGGCAGAAAGACGGTGTTGGCATCTTTGAAGCATACTCTACAACAGATTATCTCCAAGTACTATTAAATATGATTGAACATTCTACTGGAGGCTAGCCATCAATATTGTTGTACTTTTTGCAATGTTCTGACATGAATGTGAACATAAAAATTGACTCACTTTATAACTTTGTCATAAGGAACAATATGATATGAATTATTCTCAGTTAGGCAGTATTATTGACCCTTTTGAGGTCATGTTATCTCAATTTAACATGGCATTCCTTCATGTACATGTGTGTGTGTGCACGCATGTGTGTGTGTGTGTTTTGCCTATCAAACAACTATTTTACTATACTACTAGACCAGTTTCCAATGTCAAAATAAATCAATTGCAAACATCTGCTTTTGCCCTTTTCAAACACTTAATGAGAGTAATCCATTGTCCGTATGGTTATAACGAGTTTGGTCAGAAGGCTCACTATGACCATGTGGTCATTAGTTAAGATTCATTTTGTAGGAATGAAGCTTGTGGAGGTCCATGGACTTATCTCTTGTAATGGATCTTTATTGATTACCATGTCATTATAATGCATCTAGTCCGTTGGCCTCATCATGAGCATGTGGTTGTTAGTAAAGATCTATTACAAGAAAAACGATTGTGAGATATCCAATGGCTTCATCATGGCCACATTGTCATAATGAAGACCTCAAACCTCCATGGGCTTTTTTTTCTCAACAAATCCTTGCTATTAGATTGCAAAAATAACCAACATGGTTCAAGGCCTTCATTACAACCATATGGTCATTCAAGCCCTTGACCTCCACCAACTTATTTCTTGTAGTACATCCTTCACAATAACCATGTGGTTGTAATGAGCCTAGTTGGAGGACTCATAATGACCATGTGGTCATTACACCCATATGATTATTATAAGGAAGGGCTTCATTTTGACCTCATGCTCATAATGGAGCCTTTGATAAACTCCATGGGATTTGTCTTTGCAATACATCCTTATTAATGACCGTGCTTGCATAGCATGTACAGACTATAAATATGATAAGTAGATTACCTATGTGACCACCATAGAGTATTTTGAGAATATTTACAAATAGGGTACCTAGCATATATAAGTCCAAAATACAAAATGAGAAAGTTCCTGTCATGGATTTATAGGCTTCTTCTAGTCCATAATGTTATTAACAAACCAACATAATCTAGTCGAGGTTACTCAAATTTATTTCTACAATGTATTCATCTCTTTGTTATTAAGTGATAGATTTTCTTTTGCAAAGCAAGCTTATGATTGAAAACTGATATGGTTTTCTCATCCTACAAAATTCCAAGCTACACATCAGTATACACAAATGCAATACATGTGGTTAAAAGTGAGAATAGGATTGTTCTACAAATGTTCTAGGTTACTAGGAGAAAACTCTATTCATACATAAATGGAGATACTTTTTAGAGGGGGGGGCTTGCATTGGATAGAAAGGGGCTAGTATGTTGGAGAGGGACGGAGGGAGGGTATTGCACTGGAGAGGAAGGAAGGGCACCAGGGTTGGATAGGGAAGGAGGGGGATACATAGGAAAGAGAGAGAGGGGGCTATGCAAGAGAGGGAGTGAGGGAAGGAGGGAGGGGAATTCAAGAGAGGGAGGGAGGAAGGGGTCTATGCAAGAGAGGGAGGGAGGGAGATTCAAAGCAGAGGAAGCATGAGGGCTTGGAGGTGGCTATGCTAGAGAGGGGACGAAGAGAGGGGGCCCGGGGAGGGCTATGCTATAGAGGGGACAAAGGGAGGGGATTTGCAAGAGAACAAGGAAGGAGGATGCATAGGAGGAGGGGGATTCATAGGAGAGGAAAGAGGGGAGGGATGATTCAAGAGGGGATGTAAGTTGAAGAATAATAGAGGGGACAAAATGCATAGGTGGGAGAGAGGAAGAAGGAAAACGAAGGAGGGAGGGGGAGGGGAGGGGGGGAAGCATGGAAATTATTTTCTTTAGCAATCATTAATAATAGCATATGTGTTCAAACCCCTCTTTTGATCCTTAGTTTTAAAACACATAGAAGATGTCCATGTGGTCATTTTGTAGCTCACCATCTTCAAGACTCTACACCCCCTTTTGCAACATCCATCATCAAAAGGTCTTGAGTCCCCTCCTTTAGAAACACACCATGGGTTCATGAACTGCATTGTCATAGGGTTCACAACCATATGATCATGAATCAATGACGTATTGGTAAAGGAGGGGACTCACATTACTACAATTCACCTTGGCTTTTATGTGAAATAACTTTTTTTTTTGGGGGGCATTTTGGATTAAGATGGAAATAAACATTGAAAAAAATAGAACCGTTGCAATTAGTACCGAAATAAGAGCAGAAATTAATGTTGCTATTTGTGGGTGTTCTTGTAATTTCAACATTGTTATGGATGCTATCACACCCAAATTTTTGACACTTTAGTTTTTTGGGGAATTTTGGAAGGGTGGATTAGGGAAGATCCAACCCTTAATTCACCCTTTTCTTTTATGTATATAAGTGTATACAAGGGGCCAAAAGAGCTTTTGGAAGTAGTCAGAGGCATTACATCTAAAACTGTATGTATGAGAGTAAGGAGGGAGAAACAAAAGAGAAGTCCACCATTGCATTACGTAAAAAAGTGTATGCATGAGATTGAGGAAGGTGAGACTAGAGGAGTCTACAAATATAGCTATGCACTACTCATCCCCAAAAAATGGCTCCGACATGAGGAGGAATTCCATATCTAGAGTTCATATTGACATGATTTAATACACACTTCAAATATGCATAAAAATACATACATGCAATTTTTGCCAAACTTTTTTTAGCTAGACCAAATAAAATATTTTATTTTGCTCCTCCCCAAAAGCATTAAAAAAGTCGAGAGCTAAATAGTTTTGAATTCTTGGCAGACAATGGTAATCCAGTCTCCTTCCTCACGTCTAAATAAAAATCAAATGCCCCATCAAGACATGTGATAATACACCCCAAAATGTCATCCCAAACCATCATCGGAACCTCTTGAGAACCATTCGTCCTATGCAGTGTACATATATATGCAATCCACTTCTCCAAAATACAAAACGTCAAGCTTACAACATTTAGTATTGGCACTAAGATTAGTAAGCTTCGTGTTTCTTAAATTGGTTTAGGTTACAGTTTGTCTTTTCATTGGCTTTTGAAAAGTCGTGTAATATAATAGACTCCATAAAATACCTTTGTCTATGCATAGCTATATTTTGAGTTTACAATGTTTAGTTTTGGCACTAAGATTAAGCTTCATGTTTCCTTGTTGTTTGTCTTTTTATTAGTGTTAAAATAAGCCATGTGTAACGTCACAGATTCCCGAGGTGAAGTTGTAATGTCAACTTACCAATAAGGGACTTAAGCATCCAAGTGTTGGTGGTATAACCTTTCTTGCATATGCTTACTTTGATCGAATAAGTAATATCAATTTATAGGAAGGTGGTCCACAAACGTTTGTTTATATGCATGGAAATTAATGGTTATTGGAATCTATTAGGGATAGGCCATGGAGCACTTATGAGGGGTAGTTGGAAAAAGAGTTAGCATGTCTGAATGCATGAGAAGATGGGGATGTCCTAACAAGGCCATATAATGAGAGGTAAAGGACAAGACGATTGGGTAGCAAAGAACGTAGCCATTAGATGCTATTAGCACAAAATTTCCATTCCTTCACGTATCTTACCTTTTCTAATGGGATCTAGTGAGAAGATTGAGAAATAAGAAATTGACATGGCATCTAGGAAGGAAATGTGCATGTTTGTGGGTCGAGGAAACATAGTGGTTGAGGAAGATTCAAGACCTTAAAATAGGCCATGTTTTTAGATCCTATTTAGGAGTTTTAGTCACACACACTTTCTTTGCTTCTTTTAAAGGGGATCGATGTATGATTGAGCTACAGCTACTTAATTAGTTTTTAAGGCCTCATTTTGTATATTATTAAATGAATGAAGTCGGTGCACCGAAATGATCCCAAGGAGGGCATTCAGGCTTTATTTTTCATAATATTAAATTATTTAAGTTGGTGCACTGGAATGGTCCCAAGGAGGGCATTCAAGCAAGGAATGTTTGAAAGCTAGTGGACATACCCGAATTAGAAAGGGTTCGTGAGATGGTGGGGCAAAGTTTATTGGGGCCCACTAAGGTGGTGGTTGGGTTGGGAGGGCATATACCCCAAAGGGCACAATTTCAGAGGAGCTGCGAGAGGCATTGTGCAACGAAGGGCGCCAACGCTGGGTTTATATAACGTTGTGGCATATACAAAGGGGGTTTGGAAAGGTTGTGATGTTGCAACGCGGAGGGTTAAAATATAACTGGGGTAGATCGACGGTGGTGGATGGGAGGAGGATTAATCGACGGCGAGAAGAGGGGATGGGATATCCGCCTTTGGAGAGCAGGTGACAAGTCAACAGGGAATCTAGACAGTCGATTGGAAAGATGAATATGGACGGCCAAGATTGTGCGATGCAAGCAAGCGACCTGTCAACGGTAAGATATGGGGGGTGAGGGAAGATAGACGGTGGGGATGCGACGATGAAACAGACGGCCGGATGGAGAGGGGATACGAAACAGAATGAACGGTGGAGATGCGACGATGAAACAGACGGCCGGATGGAGGGGGGACGTGAAAGGGAATGGACGGTGGGGATTGAATATGAGGACGTAAAGGTATATGGAATCACACGAGACTAGTCTAACGCTTCTTTCTCTTGTCCTGTACTCCTCCTCCTCCGTGCATTTCGCCTTTTGAGAAGCTTCCAAGCTTCCATGGCCGATCTTCACTCAGCTCCTTGCTCCCCATCGTCCTCCTCCTCCTCCGCACAATCACCTGTTGACTCCTCCCTCGCCGGCCTCCTCCTTGTCCTTCCTTTTCTTTCTCACACATGCCTTCCCCTGCCCGTGATTCACGAGGTTTTCGAGCATCGTTTCGACCCACTGCCGCCCGCACATTTATATTTTCTCCCAGCCTCGATTTGTGGCTCTTTGTGAGGTATTATTCCGGCCCTCGACGTGTTCCTTGCGGCTCCTGTCATTTCGCCACGCCAAATAGTGCAAGACACAAGAGTATCGGGCAAGCAACAGATGCAAACAACTACATAATCACTCTAGGCATGCGCACTCGCAGAGGCCTATAGCTCCTGCAGCCTGCGTTTCACGTTCCTAGTGCGAGCTACTTGGGATCCTTAAACATGAGTGCCCCAGTGCCCCAGTTTGAGCACCGGTCATCCAGAATGACCGGCATGGGATACGTAGTGCCCTCCGCTTGGAATAAACGTGTAGGATCGATTAAGCTCGAAGACACGGGAGAGGAGAATTTCTCCTCCCTTCAGGAGTCTGAATTCAATTTCAGTTCTACCTTTTCTGAGGCGGAGCAGGGACCTTTCTCCCCTGGTCGCATGTCTTCTGCAGATGAGCTGTTCTATAACGGCAGAATCCGCACATTACGACCTGCCAATCAGATCCAGGCAATAAGCGTCTACGAAGAGCAAGCTGTGATAGGGCGAGTAGAGGTGCATGAGAACTGGGGATTTCGACCCACGTATTACACGAGTATGTCCGCGCCAGCGTCCCCTCTGCAGGCACCAGGAGGCGACTTTGCGTATAGGTATTCTAGCCCCCATTATTCTTCTGCAGTCCACGATCGGAGGGAGGAACGAGGGATATTACAAGAGGCGCCTCCACATAAGCGCACTGCAATTCTTAATCATTCTGTTTCGCCAGAGCAGAGCAGCAATGTATTCTACAAAGTCTCCCCGTTGAGTAGGGTGATCAGCGTAGAAACGATCCCGGACGAATCGACTGTTACCGAGGACGCCGAAGCAACGAAGCCAGAGGCCAACGCCAGACGATCAGCCAAGAGTAGGAGAACATTGAAAGATTTGCTGAAAGAAGACGTTTGGACGCAGTTGAAGAAGCTCAACAAAGCGGCACGAGAATCAGAGGCGTTCGGAGAGAGCAAGACAATTAAAGCTGAAACCGTTGCTGCAACAACAGGGACCGGGAGGGAACAAGCACATCGGGCGATTGTCCCTCCGCCATGGCGATCGAGGGATCCTTTGGGACCAGGCGATCCTCCGCAATGGAGCGGACCATTATCCCCTCATCACCGCCACTATGTTGCTCAGAGGGCACAAGCTGCGAGGATGAAAAAGAAGACCTCTTTGCCATACCGGCAAGGAGTTTTGGGTTGCCTCGGCTTCCGATCCACCAGAGTGCTGTCAAGCCACTATCCTCTGTATGATCATCGCGGAGCTCTCAAGCCCACTACAACCGTCCACTAACGAGTTTGGGATTTGCAAACAGTTAAAGCTAGGTGTCGATTATCGGTTGCAATTCTCGCACATCTTCTTCTGACAGCATTGGGCCTTGCCGATTCCATCCCACGCACAGTTCTCGAATCGCTCCGTTTATTACCCAGTAACTTTGATTGTGCACTATCCCTTGAGTTTCGGTTGGCTTTTACTTTCTTTACTGTTATCCACGTCGCTTCCCTCTTCCTGTATAATTGATCTTCTCCGAGGATCCTCGGCCCCTCCTCGAGTGCGATGTATACTATCTTACATAGGAGAGAATGGTTCAATCGCTGCCAATGATCTTAGTGGGAGTCATCCCTGTAAAAAAATATATTCTTGTTTTATCCGCCTGTTTTTTGTGTGTGTTTGGAACTTGGAATCTCATACCGTGCTTCATCTAGCGACCGGATCCAAAAGCCCTTTATGATTCTCACTTGTGAAATTGCCGTTGCAATATTGATGGCTTTGAGTCTCTGCTGTGATGCAGCGGCAAGTTGGTGCAAATGTGTGTTGAAAAGGCGGACAGCTTATGATCGTAGGAGGAAATTAGCTTTATGGTCGTAGCCTAGGGTGCTATGTCAATTTAGGGAAAATCGTGAGCTCAAGGAAAATGTTATTCATGTTCGGTGTTGTATTAGCTCTACCGAATTAGGAAAAATTCAGCTACCGCGCACTAAGAAAATTTGAAGAAATCACATCAGGGATTTAAACGTTTTTTCACTCCTCAAGGTCGCACCTAGTCCTCATGACGGCGCCTTTCAATATCATTTACATGGTTGGACATGCTATTTTCTTGTTTTTCACGTCTCATACGTCAGTATCAAGAAATATGCATTGGCCTGCTCCTATTCATGTGCCTTTTCGGATGAGTGTGATACTTTGCACACACTTTAACCTTATTTACTTAAAGGCCCATGCAAAGTATTATGCCTATTGGACACCATTTGCACCATTGGGCAAATTTATTTTCTTGTTTTCCACCTCTTTTCCACTGTGTACTATCATACCTGAGTATCAAAAAATACCGGACAGCATCTGTTTGCTCCCATCGTATGTGCCTTTGTTTGATGGGTATGATCCTTTGCACATGCCTTAAACTTATTCACTTTAAGGCTCATGGAAAGTTTCTTATATGGACAAGCATAGTGGACATGCATACTTTCTTATTTTGTACCACGTCTCATACTTGAGTATCAAAAAACATGCATCTGCTTGCTCCCATCGTATGTACCTTTGTACACTAGGTACAATACTTTGCACACACCTTTATATTATTTGATTTAAGTCTTGTGCAAAGTATCATGCCTATCGAACATGATTTGCATGGGTGGGCATGCTTATTTTCTTGTTTTTCACTCTATCCGAAACATGAGTATAATAAAAAATACGCATCTGCTTGTTGCCATTGTATGTGCCTTTGCCCGATGGATACAATATATTTGCACACACCTTAATCTTATTCACTTCAAGACTTGTGCAAAGTTTCATACCCATTGGATACCGTTTGCATGGTTGGGCATGCTTATTTTCTTATTTTCCATTGCATCTCATATCTGAGTATCAAAAAATACACTTTTGCTTGCTCCCATCACATGTGTCTTTGTCTGATGGGTAGGATACTTTGCACATGCCTTAATACTATTTACTTTAATGTCTATGCAAAGTATCATGCCCACACAATATTTATCATTTGCATGGTTAAACATGCATATTTTCATAATCTCCACCACGTCTTGTATAGAGCTTATACATGAGTATCAAAAAATACACATTGGTGTGGTCCTATCACATGTGCCTTTGTTGGATGGGTACGATACTATGTACACGTCTTAATATTATTCACTTTAAGACATGTCCAAAGTTTCATGCTCATCCAATATCCAAAGTTTCATGCTCATCCGATATCATTCGTATGGTTGAACATGCATATTTTCTTATTTTCCACACCATTTGCATCATTGGAAATTCATATTTTCTTATTTTTCATCACGTCTCATATGTGGCACGAAATCAAAACCAAGTGATCAAGACCCAAAAAATTCAAAAATCATGCCCAAGCATCCATGAATTTTAGGAAAGTGCCTTGTTCCACTGCCATTGGTATATACTGACGTCGGACCCTATTTTCATCGGTGTGTTGAAAAACTCCCTATCCGTTTGCGTGCACCCATGCTAAACCCTATTTTTATCGATATATTCCAACGTATAAGTGTCGATATATACCAACACAAAGGCATCCATATATATCGATGGTTGCTTGGCAAAAAAGGCCGAATCTGCCTGCGCTTTTCTCTTCCGTGATGCCTCGCACTCTGTTTCACTCATTTTGCCCATTTCACCCATTCAACTTTGTTTTCCATCCATATAAACAAAGCTCCATCACCACCTCCTAGTTCTCCATCATCTCCACAAATATCACTCTCCAACTCTAGGTCTTGCAGTAAACCTTCCTTTCAAGGTACGTGTTTCTCTCCTCTTTCTTTCTTTTCAAAGTTCATGCATTTTAAGTTAATCTTTTCTTATGTTTTCCTCTACCTTCCCTCAAGTTATACTCTACTTTCCCTCTAATTTCCCTTTCTTTCTCGCCCAAGAAGAAGAAAAGGAATAGCAAGATATAGTAAAGAACCATAAGTTTTTGCTTCACCCACCAGTTTTACAAAAATTCTAGTTTCCCTTTCTTTTTCCTCTAAGAAGAAGCATAGGGAATAGCAAGATATAGTGAACAATCACCCATAAGTTTTTGCTTCACCCACTAGTTTAAAAAGAATTCTAGTTTCCCTTTCTTTTTCGTCTAAGAAGAAGCATAAGGAATAGCAAGATATAGTGAAGAATCATATGTTTTTGCTCCCATTTTTGCTTCACCTACCAGTTTTTAAAAAAAGAGAGGTTTTTGCTTTGTTTTATAGGGGAGCCGGTTAAAATCTCTCTCTTTCACTCCAAGGCCATCTTAATTCATTCTTCAGCTCTAGGTATAGATGTTCACTTTGCAGCCACAAGGGACAAAAGTACAGTAGAGACACGTCATACAAAGATGATATCATTGTGTGTGTGGGGTAGCAGCGGTGAAGTTCCACTTGTAATATCTTGAGCCTAAAAGATGGTATGATGAATCTTAGGATGAGAATACTGAAATCCTCTCTAGAAAAGATCCAATCATACTTTCAAAGTCAAGATCTAGAGAGAGAAATACTAAAACTAGAGAGAGAAAGACTAAAAGCCTACACTTTTTGAGGTCCCCCCAATTTGTGGAGGGACTCATTAGGTTCCCCACTTTGTGTAGAGACCCAAAAGGTGCCCCCAATTTGTGAAGGGACTTGAGGTGTCCCCACTTTGTGGAGAGACCCAAGAGGTGCCCCCAAAAGTGGAGGGTCTCTTGTCCAAAAGGTCCCCTATAAAAGATGTACCTATGGATTGTTTAGAGACCAACATGGATTAATTATCTTTCAATGGAATAAAGCTCTCACTCTTTAGGGTTTAGTGATCAAGTGCACTATTGTGTTCATGCGATTGATCTCCCTTGGGTCCACACTCCCTCAATACTAATGTGTGATAGCATGCTCTAACCTTGCAATCTCCCATCCTCGCCCCTTTCTCCTCTTCCTCCCTCCTCCTCCTCCTCCTCCTCCTCCTCCCCTCCTCTCTCCTCCTCCTCCTCCTTCCACCACCTCCTCCTTCCTCCCTTGATCCTCTTCTCAACCCTTTACCCCTCGAAGCTTCTGAGGGAGACTAGATCTCCACTCTCAAACCTTGGAACTCTTAGTTAGCTCTCTCAACCTTATCCCCCTTCTGAACCCTGCAACCCCCATCTAAACCCTTGAACTCCCATAGAGGCGAGAGCCTTAACCCATCGTTGTGATCCGGCCTTCTTTCTCACCTATGCAAGTATGAGAGCTACTTTCCATGCTTCAGCCTACACCTCTCATGGGACGATGCTACACTTGTAAACACCTATGTTACAAAGAGCAATGACACGGCTGTAGTGTTAGAATTTGAGCATGATGAAGAGCAAGCGAGAAAATGAGGACGATGGCAAGTGTAATTTCATTCATGAGTAGAGTTACATATAGTGGAATGCCCCTGAGTAGGTGGCTCCAGATCCATGATTATCTCCCTGATTGTGTCCATTAGTAACACCCCCAAGTCCTCCATCAGCCTGACCACCAAGTCCCTAAGTTATCTCAATCACACCAACATAGGTGACACCTAACTGATGAGTCACCTGACACACCTACCATGGTGCTCACTAGCACTTACGCCATGTCCTACACTAGCACAATCACACTGGCACACACACACCACATGACCATGTCCATAGGTGTGTCCCCTAAACATCAATTTACCCAACATACCCTCCTTAAATTGATGACCTTCAACCTTGACAGTAGACAATGGGACAATACATGGTTTGCCCACCTCCTTGTGACAACACTCATGCCCTCGACCTGAATTCACTCAAGTTGCATTGGCAGTAGGCTCATTTGGACACCCTAGCTCCAACATGATCTCACTCCAAATTTGGTTCCCTCCGTTTACAATAAGTGGGTCTCCATGGTTTTTGTGCTTTTGGGAATTAACCCTCAAAATAAGCAAACATGACTGACTAAAATGGAAATAACATATCATTTCAGGATGGACTATCCATGGTAGAGCACCTTATTGACTCAATCACACAACATAAAACTAGGTGATAGGGTCAATGCCCCCCTGGATGAAATCTCCCTTATTGGTGACAATGATATCATCATAGTAGACTTCATACTTCTTGTTGCTTGGATCCTTTTCTTGTAAGGCCTTGTCCTTCATGACATCTTCTTCAGCTTGTCTTTTGGCAAGCATATCAAGAGAGAGTTTCCTTAAGTGACAGTCTTCAAAGGTGTGTATTGTTAGACCACAAAATCTGCAAGGCACCTTTTTTATATACTCACATTCTTGCTCTGCTTTAGGGCAGAATAAATCTCCTTGTCCATAAAGATGTAAGTTATTGGAGAGGAACTTGGACATACCCAAGGCTTTGGTATAGTAGTAGCCCCTTGGTTTCTTTCGACCATAGTACTTTGGCCCTTTTAGCTAAGCAATCTTAAACTTTCTCTTTTTAATTCTTACATAATTGCCATTAGATGACTCTTCAGTGGAGGCCATCTTGGGAAGGTCTTACCACCACTGATGTGGCAGTGGCTAGTCCCTTACAAAGATAAATCTTTCTCTTGACCAATAGTTACAAATGTCTCAATCATTCAAGACAATCAAAGTCAAGAGATTCAAACCAATGCTTTCCAAAGTCAAATAGCATACTGGGAACAAAAGCCCTCAAGAAATTCTCAGTTTGATTTAGTCAACTCTGTCAAACACAATCAAAGATCTTGAAAATAGTCAACCATGAAATAGTGAACTTGTAGGCCAAAATTGAAGCAATCAGAAGCAATTCAGAGAGGGCATTTGGTATTGATTCGAAGCTCATACCGTAGGCAAGAAGCCATGAAAAGGAATTGCGCCAATTTGTTAAGAATGTGCAGCATTGTATGAGGAAGATCGACTGTGTTTTGGTCGATTTCGGGCAGATTACTAGATCAAATGGGACCAAACTTCATCATCATAAAGCTCGTACCATCCCCTAACACCTCCTTGAAGACATTTGGAAATAGTTATCCACAACAGCAAGCATTGCAAAAAGTTCATCCTGAAGAAGAAGGCATGCCATGCAAAATCTGCGATGATTTGGGGAGATCCCTTCAGTCAGTGAGGTCACCCAGACATGAGGAAGCTTTAGCTAGGAGGATGTTTCAATCCATCAGTTGGATGCTGAGAATTTGAGGTTGCAAAGTCATGAGCGAAGGGGGAAACTCCATGGATGAGAAAAGGAAGCTTGGTAGGGATGACCACGTGGCAACAAAGTCAAGCCTTAGTCAACCATGCTTTGATACCATGTTAGAATTTGAGCATGAGCAAGAGCAAGCAAGAAAATGAGGGCAATGGCAAGTGTAATTTCATTCATGAGTAGAGTTACATATAATGGAATGCCCCTGAGTAGGTGGCTCTAGATTCATAATTATCTCCTTGATTGTCTCCATTAGTAACACCCCCAAGTCCTCCATCAACTTGACCACCAAGTCCCTAACTTATCTCAATCACACCAACATAGGTGACACCTGACACACCTACCATGGTGCTCACTAGCACTTACACCATGTCCTACACTAGCACAAGCACACTAGCACACACACACACACACCACATGACCATGTCCATAGGTGTGTCCCCTAAACACATCAATTTACCCAACATGTAGGTGACTGGCACCCTTAGAATAGACTTTGGAGAGATAGTGACTATATTTTGGAGTTGTTACCCAGGAGGTTACTACCTAAAGTGAAAGCGGAGCACGTGTTGGCATGTGTGAAAAATATCCCCCTTCGAAAGACCATTCAAGACACATCCCTCAAGGCAAAGGAGTGAAAAAATGCTTCCAATTGGTGCAAAAGGATGAAATAGGAGATGACAACAAAATCATGCAAACAACAACACAACTCCTTTTTGGGAAAAAATAAAATAAAAAAAGTGCCTTTGTCCAAACTATGGAGATAAAATACACATAGCTACTTTTATGGAAAAAGCATTACTTACATCTTACTCTAAAACCTTAAAACGTCCAATATTATGAATTGGAAAAAGTGTTTTGACTTATAATTTGGAAAACATAACAACTATTCTATTCAACTAGAAAATTCCTTGGACCTTCTTGCTTTAAAATATCATTTTTTTTTGATGTTTTATTATCCAAAAATTTTTTAACTCAAATCCATACTCAAGAATTTCTACAGCTTGCAATTTAAACATTTCTACACATTGATGAATTCAACTTTTCTTTTATTTTTTCTCTTTTTAAGCATCCTTGAATCAACTTTTCCTTCAGGCCAACATTTGCTTGGGTGTAGCCAATTGCAGAACTATTTTCAAGGCCATTTTGAGGCCGTGGTATGATGTGTGCCTAGGTGAATATTTGAATTTGCATAGACCCGCGCTCTTTCTATAAATTTTCTCGACGTCATGATGTCGCATTGGCATAATAATGAGATGCAATCTATTTATTTTGAACACCGCAAAGCTCAACACATCACTACATCGTGCATCTTTGTCTTGCTTTATGTAGAGCAAATCTCTGGCCTGAGCCGCTTGACCACTTATCATCGCGTAGCCTTTTACCGTAGCTTTGCCACTTGTCACTGGGCCCGCACCCATGGAGATAATTAAAATTCAAAATTGGCTTGGAGAGACCACCGCGCTAGTTCTTGGCATAATAATGAGATGCAATCTATCATTCTTAACACCGTCACCACCCTGCAGCGCAATCTCGTGCAGTGTCTGGCCTAATCATTGTGCAGTCTTTTTCCGTAGCTTTGCCCATGCAAATCATAGGTTGGCTTGAAACGACCACCGTACTGGTTTTTGGCATAACAATGAGACACAATCTATCATTCTGAGCATCGCCTCAGTGCAGTCTCTGGCTTGACGACCTGTCATCGCCCAGAATTCAAGGTTGTCTTAGAAAGAACACCATGCAGGTTCTTGGAGTTATAGCTCCGTTACCTATTTTTATGTATTATAGGAGGAGGTCTATGATGACTAGTGCACTGGCAAACAGAAGAAGATCTATGATAGCCACCATGCTAGTTCTTGGAGTTATATATTTGTGTACCAAGGAAAATGTATTTCTTTGTGCAACCAAGCAAAATGCAATTGACGATATGGCCCTTGAGGGGTCCCTTATAGGGGGAAGGGCCATATCGACATGCCATTTCTATCTAGTGGCATCCTAGATATTAGATAATGCATGTTGATATGGCCCTTGCTCCTAGATGGGACCCGTCAAGGGCCATATCATCAATTGCATTTTCTAAAGTTTAATTGTATTTTTCTAGATGTATCTCCATGCAACCACAATGGTGGGTTGTTGGAGCTATTTTAGCGCTATTTCGGTCATACACCAAGAAAATTATAGATCTACTTTATTGGTATTTTAGTCCTTGTTCTAGTCAATATAAATGAGGGAAAAAGTACAATTCATCAAGTGAAAATTGAGCAAAAGAGATTACAATGTACATGTACGTCCAACATCAGGTTATATCAAAATTAACAACTTATACTGAGCAAAAATTGAACATAGGATCTTAAATTTATAAAAACTCGGCAATTGTTGAGAGCCTTAAAGGCCAACAGATTACAGCTAGCAACCATAACCATTTAAATATAAAAGTTAAAAAATAGTGCATACTGAGAGCCTCAAATTGAAAAAAAATAGATTACATAAATGTAATAAAAACTCAGCAATTGCTGAGAGCCTTAGAGACCAAAACATTACAGTGAGCCAAAAGATCGTTGAGAGCCTTAGAAGCCAAAAGATTACTTCTTGCCATTGTTGAGTGGTTATGAGCCGTGTTTGAGCAAAAGGGAATTTGTACAGCTTAGTTTTTCCGCTAGCCTAGCTTGTTGCATTAAAATTTTTTAGGGAGCTAGAGGAGGAGACAATGGAGAGGCCGAAGACCATGCACATTTCTAAGACTCAGATTATGGCCCCCCCAACAAGTGGAGAGTACTCTGCTGTGAAAATATTGAGGCCTTCATTGATATCTAGGGGGAACCCATACAACACATCCATAAAGAGGCCAGAGGTGAGAATGTCATCTAAGGTGGTGACATGCAAATATGGGGGGAATCGACTATGGGAACGAAGGATGTACACTAGTGCCAACATTTCTACTCCAGGTGAGTGCAATGCAATCACCTTATATGAGAAGGCATATAACATTGGGATCACAATGCATCGAGGGGGAGTGGTAGTAAGCATGGCGAAGATGAGTGGGTGAGTAGTAGATGAGCAGCAGAGCAGATGAGTGACGAGAGTTGGAGGGAGCGTGGAGCAAAGTAGACCAAGGGCGAAAAAGAGCTTGAGGAGGTTGTGGAGTAAAGTAGCAGAGCGTGTGGAGCAAAGTAGCAAAGCAGGGGTGGATGAGAGCAACATAGTAAATGCCAAATGCCACGGATCTGATATATTATAAAGTTTGATCCACTGTGGTTGCTAGAGCCCGGGGTTCCATCCATATTATTGGAGGCCACCGCGATGGAATCTTAGGCGTCACCCCGGACGGGCTGGTAATTCCCACAAAAGTAAATCATGAAACTTGATCACCTCTAATCACTCATTAGTAGTCTATTAGCATGCAAGCCCAATGGCTGGTAAATTTTACTGCACTCGTAGTGATCATGCATGCTTAAGCCCAGTGTGGGTGAGGAGGCCATTGTGGTGGTTGGTAATTAACTGCTAGCCCAATGGAATCATAGCCATGACAGATGTGGCTGATGAGAGCCACCACCACCGAGCAATGCAACTTGAGAAAATTCTCAGGGAAGGTGCGGAAGCCAAGGCAGAGGAGGCACAAGCGAGGGCCTTACAGGCACAAGAGCAAGCTGAGGCCGCTGCAAAAATGGTCGACATGAAAAAGCATAGAAGAGAAGAAGTAGAGAAGTGCATCAAGGAGCTCCGAGATAGGCTTGAAGAAGTGAGAAGTGATGGGGACATCGGGGACAAGGAGCTAGCAATGATGCCAAAGGACCTTGACGATCAGAGAGACGAAAATGAGAGTCTTTACAAATGGCTCTGCAACATGCAAAACACATTGAACATTGAAAAAGACCATATGATGGAGCTGAAAAGGGAGAATGCAGAAACTAAAAAGATGATGCAGGAACAGCAAGAGATCTTCAAGGCTAGGTAGGCTGGGGCAGAGAGCATCAAGGGGTGGAGAAGACAATGAGGCAGCTCTCGAGGCCAGGAAGGATGATGCAGAGAACAACAACCACAGTGGAGCAAGTTGCACCAGGCACAATGAGGGCTATTCTTCGAAACACTGTTGGAAACTCAAAGAGTAAGCTACAAGACCGTGCAACAAGATTATGATAGGGTTATGCACGAGCTTGCCATGGCTTTCAATAGTTTTGAAAAGCAGTCCGTCATCCTGAGAGATTTCCAAACTAGAGTGGAAGTCTTGGAAATGGTCCATGTTGATGTTTTTGAGAAATTTAAGCAACTTCAACAGATGCTGAGGGATGCAGATGAAGTTGTTGCACAGAGTGAGCAAAGAGTGGAGGAGATGAAGGAGAACATTCGTAGCCTTAGGATGAGGGAGGAAGGAATCAAGAAGAAACTTCGTCATGTACAGAGCAAGACTATGGTATTGACGGTCGTAATAGTTAAATCGGATGCCTGTCCTACTATGTAGCAGGGTCCGAAATTCATGGTCTGCCATACCCCCATCATAGATGACTGCATGATCCGATGGCCTACGTGCTACTACCCTATGCACGTTTTTTGCTTTGGGGTGTTTGTGCATGCAATATTGCTATGTAGAGAATGCCATTCTCCATTGCCCAAGATCAAATGTGCCTACCATTTGATCAAAACTCTACACCAATCCACCTACTACAAATCTATGGCATACCCAAAAGACTTTGGAATGCTTTTGTTCTATTTGAAAATGATGTTGGATGACCTCCTCACAGAAATAGACCTGGAGAAGGAGGAAAATAGCTACAAGGAGGACATGCTTCTGTGGTGGGTGTATTACTTGGAGTCAGCACAGATGGTGAATATTAATTTCCTTGGCTATTATTTTTCTTGCTCCTTTAAGCTACTTGTCAAGATCATGATTTACTTTTCTTTTGGCAGGACATGACTCGAGGCGAAGTTGTATAGAGCGCAAAGAACATGATGAAGAGGATCCCTAGTGAAAGGAGGAGTTACTATGGGCATACAAGTCGGCAGAGTCAAGCAAGCGGTGTATGATCCAAGTGTGTGAAGAGGTCTTCCATAGTGCATCAGACTGGCCTAAAGAGGTGGGAGATGCTTGCTATAGAGAGGATGGTAAGATAATTGGGAGTTTGGAATTTCCTTGAGCCGCAAAATGTCATTGTAATTTGAAAAGTAAAAATATTGTTGACATATCTTGGACTTGTGGACTTTCTCGGCCTGCCATCATCCATGATCTATGGTACTCACAATACCTGATTTCTTGTCGACTTGCTTCCATGTTAGTACTTAAATGTTTTAAGTAGCTTGGTGGTTGAAATCTGATGGTTAAAGATAACTAGTCTAAAGGCGACTATTTTAGTATAGCACTGTTCAACAAATTTTAGGATAGCACGGTAGTAGTGCACAGTAGGAGTGTAGGATAAGTGATCACCAACGCGGTAGTTGGTTAGACTAGGATATTAATAGCCACCAACAGCGCAGTGGTTTGCTTCTATTATCACAAGATGAATGGATTTGTGGATGTGTGGATTCATTATGGGATTTAATAAAAACATTGCGGTGGTTGTTGGGATATACTAAAAACAAGCAGGGATTTACCGTTTGGGATTTACAAAAACAATTTAATAAAACAAGCACGATTGTTGTTGGTGATATACTAAAAAGAATGGGATTTATCATTTGGAATTTACAAAAACAAGTGCGGTGGTTAGTTTGGGATTTACTAAAAGAAGCATAGTGTCAAATACATTTTCCATTTTCTAGGATAAGTGGAATATTGTTTCCTTGCAATGAGACTATATTTTCTTAGTACTATCTCTGTCGTCTTGGTCCACCACTCCAAGACACCCCAAGATGTGCTCATGCATGTCTAAATCCAATTTGAAGACACTCTTGCCCTTCTTTTGTTGTGGCACAGGTTGCATCTGGAACTTACTAGCTCTTACTAGATGACAATACACAAATGTTTGTGGACTCTTACATAGCAGTTTGTAATTGTGGCCTCTCTTGGATGATTTTTTGTACCAAAAATCTCTGACTACTACAACCCACTTCTCATAGGTTGTTTCCCAATTATCCTTAAATGCTTCCTCAACCTTGTGCTTAGGTTTTGTGCACTGCAATAGATAGCATGGGTCATCTTCCTCATTCTCCTTAGATGCAGCGACAATTGCAAAGTTATCCCCCTCTTGCAGAAAGTTAGTGAGGTCATCAAAACTCTCCCCAAATTGTGGCGAGTCGTTTGTCTCTCCATTATTTGTCACTACATCTGAACATAGAGGGAAAACTTGAACTCGCTCCCATGTCTTCATAGTTGCAATGTTCTCACAATCATCATGATCCCCTATGATGCACGCATTGCAGAAACAAGAAAGTTTTCTTGTTTTAATTAGGTGGTTGTTTGAAAAGCCCCATATATTTGTAGACCACAAACTCCCGTAATTTTCTCGCAATCATGCCGGCTTCTCCTTTGCACTTCATCGAATTTCACTTCATGGAACACTCTATGTACTATAGTATTCTTAAGGCTTTATTTACTGTACGTTGAATGCATGCCTGTGGAGAGGTTGTTCTAAGCCATGTTACAGCATCATGGGCATCGTTGAGTTTTTCTTGAGGCCATGTTAATTGGTGTTTAAATAGAGCTTGCTTAACAACATAATTGCATCCATCATGTTCACCCTTGCCATGGCTAGACCCAAAGAAATTCCACATCATGTCTAAACTGGTTAGGGATTTGAACCTTGAGACGAAGTAGAATCCATGGGTTGATTTAAATTGAGAGCCAGCACCATCTAACCACACCCAATGTTGTTTTATATTTTCTGCATGGGGATTTTCCTTTTTCAACCATTCCCAATGCAGTAGAAAAGCATGCTGCACAAATAAGTTATCATGTTTCCTATTGTGTGAAATGTGGAAATGGTATGTGTGTTGCACTGACCTCGACTCCTGTGAGTCAGCACAAATAGATTGGCATCAGCAGGCATAGAAGAATCAAGCAAATGACTGTACGTGATATGCACAAGAATTATTAATTTTCTACTCCATTGGGAATGGCTGAGAAAGGAAAATCCCCATGCAAGAAATATAAAACAACATTGGGCACGTGGTCAGATGGTGCTGCCTCTCAATTTAAATCAGCGCTTGGATTCTACTTCATCTAAACATGAAGCAGAATTTCTTTGGGTCTACCCATGGCAAGGGTGAACATGATGGATGAAATGTTATTAAGCAAGCTATGTTTAAACACCAATTAACATGCCCTCAAGAAAAACTCAACGATGCCCATGATGCTATAACATGGCTTACAGCCAACCTCTCCATAGGGGTGCATTTAACATACAGTAAATAAAGCCTTAAGAATACTATAGTACATAGAGTGTTCCATAAAGTGCAAAGGAGAAGTCGGAATGATTGCCAAAAAATTAAAGGAGTCCATGATCACATCATATGGGGCTTTTCAAACAACTAACTGATTAAAACAAGAAAACTTTCTTGTTTCTGCAATGTGTGCATCATAGGGGATCATGACGATTGTGAGAACATTGCAACTATGAAGACATGGGAGTGAGTTCAAGTTTTCCATCTACGTTCAGCTGGAGTGACAAACAATGGAGAGACAAATGACTCACCACAGTTTGGAGAGAGTTTTGATGACCTCACTAACTATTTGCAAGAGGGGGATAACTCCTAACATGGAAGCAGGTCAAATAAAAATCAGGTATTGTGAGCACCATAGATCAGGGATGCTGGCAGGCCGAGAAAGTTCACAAGTCCAAGATATGTTTGCAATATTTTTACTTTTTCAACATAGAACGACATTTTGCATCCCAAGGAAATTCCAAACTCCCAAGTATCTTACCATCCTCTCTATAGCAAGCATCTCCCACCTCTTTAGGCCAGTCTGATGCACCATGGAAGACCTCTTCACACACTCAGATCATACACTGCTTGCTTGACTCTGCCAACTTGTATGCCCATAGTAACTCCTCCTTTCGCTAGGGATCCTCTTCATCATGTTCTTTGCACTCTATACAACTTTGCCTCGAGTCATGTCCTGCTAAAAGAAACGTAAATCATGATTTTGACAAGTACCTTAAAGGAGTAAGAAAAACAATAGCCAGGGAAATTAATATTCACCGTCTACAATGACTGCAAGTAATACACACACCATAGAAGCATGTCCTCCTTGTAGCTATTTTCCTCCTTCTCTGGGCCTATTTCTGTGAGGAGGTCATCCAACATCGTTTTCACATAGAACAAAAGCATTCCAAAGTCTTTTGGGTATGCCATAGATTTGCAGTAGGTGGATTGGTGTAGAGTTTTGATCAAATGGTAGGCACATTTGATCTGTCCATGACTTGGGCAATGGAAAATGGCATTCTCTACATAGCAAGATTGCATGCACAAACACCCCAAAGAAAAAAACGTGCACAGGGTAGTAGCACACAGGCCATCGGATCATGCAGTCATCTATGATGGGGGTATGGCAGACCATGAATTTCGGACCCTGCTACATAGCAGGACAGGCATCCGATTTAACTATTGCGACCGTCAATACCATAGTCTTGCTCTGTACATGACGAAGTTTCTTCTTGATTCCTTCCTCCCTCATCCTAAGGCTACGGATGTTCTCCTTCATCTCCTCCACTCTTTGCTCACTCTGTGCAACTTCATCTGCATCCCTCAGCAACTATTGAAGCTGCCTTTAAATTTCTCAAAAACATCAACATGGACCATTTCCAAGACTTCCACTCTAGTTTGGAAATCTCTCAAGACGATGGACTGCTTTTCAAAACTATTGAAAGCCATGGCAAGCTCATGCACAACCCTATGGTAATCTTGTTGAAGGGTCTTGTAGCGTACTCTTTGAACTTCCAATAGTGTTTTCAAAAGCAACCCTTACTGTGGCTGCTGCAACTTGCTCGATTGTGGGGCTACTCTCTGCATCCTTCCTGGCCTCGACAACTTCCTTGTTGTCTTTTGCACCCCAGATGCTCTTTGTCCCATTCTTCCTGGCCTTGAAGCTCTCTTGTAGTTCCTATATCACCTTTTTGGTTTTTGCATTCTTCCTCCATCATCTGGTCTTTTTCAATGTTTAATGTATTTTGCATGTTGTAGAGCCAATTGTAAAGATCCTCCATTTTGGCTCTCTGATCTTCAAGATCCTTTCGCATCATTGCTAGCTCCTTGTCCCCGATGTCCCCATCACTTCTCACTTCTTCAAGCCTATCTCGGAGCTCCTTGATGCGCTTCTCTGCTTCTTCTCTTCTATGCCTTTCCATGTCGACTATTTTTCCAGCGGCCTCAACTTGCTCTTGTGCCTACAAGGCCCTCACTTGTGGCTCCTGTACCTTGGCTTCTGCACCTTCCCTGAGAATTTTCTAAAGTTGCATTGCCCAGTGGTGGTGGCTTTCATTAGCCATGTTTGTCATGGCTAGGATTCCATCGGGTTGGTAGTTAATTACCAACCAGCGCAGTCGCCTGCTCACCCATCACCGGGCTTAAGCATGAATGATCACTACGAGTGCAATAAAAGTTAATACATTGCTTGAATTTTAAGCATATTTCAATATTAACGTAGGTAGTTATAGGGAGTTCAAGGCCATGGAAGAGGTTTGTTGAATGTAAAGATGTTTTTAGGTGTAAATATTAACTAAAGATGTTTACCATCTTGTATTAATTGGATCAAATAGTTTAATTTCGATCTAAATAGTGAGACTTTTTAAAAATTGTACATATTGCTAGTTAATGGTGGTATTTTTTTTTCATCTTAAAAAATAAAAATAAAAAACTAGGTCGATGACAAGATCCAATATGTTACGAGCTACTAGTAATTCATGCATGGCTATGTAATGTATAATACATCCTTTACTTAGAATTACAAAAATATGCTTTATTTTCTATTTAAATTCAAGAATTTCATCTCAATCATTATAGTTCATCCCAATATTTGAATTAGAGCATATTTTAATATTGAGATAAATTAGTATATGGAGTACATGCTCATAGAAGAGGTTTATTGAAACTAAAAATGCCGCTAGAATTGGATATTACCTAAACTATCTAAATGGTCAAAGTTTAGAGAACAAAGTAATACAATCTATTGTCATTTGGACCAAATGGTTCAATTTCCACCTAATGGTCTCAATATTTAGACTGTAGTAAGTTAGTCATTGAAAAAATATAACTTCTAGTTTATGATAAGTAAATTCTAAGTCATAAAAACAACAACAATTGTTGTTCAAAAATGATGATGTATACTTGGATTCTAGAATCCAAAATTTTAACGGATTGATATTTTCATCGATGGAGTGAAATCTTCATCCAAAAAAGTGGGAAAAGAAGCAGTCCAAAATGCAAGTCTCACTTTCATCCAATGAAAAATTCAGTGCCAAAATTTTCCACCATGGAACAAAATTTTGTTAAAAAATTCCACCACCAAAAATTTTCATCCAACAGAATATTTTCATCGACGGTTTCGGATTCTAGAATTCAAGTTCACATTACAATGGCTTGGATTGAAATAAAATAAATTGATAAACTTAAAATCTCACAATTTAGATCGAAATTAAACTATTTGATCCAAATAATACAAGATGATAAACATCTTTAGTTAATATTTAAACCTAAAGACATCTTTACATTCAACAAACCTCTTCCTTGGCCATGAACTCCATATAACTACCTATGTTAATATTGAAATATGTTTAAAATTCAAGCATTGTATAAATGCTGTATAAAAAGAAAACATCCATTTCATTAATTTTGGATTGGTGCACTGTCCAAATTCGTTTTGTGAGATAATTTTGGATAAAATATAAAAAAAAAAGAGGCTCTTCTAAAACAAAACATTGAGACAAGAAGTAAGATTTTAAAAAATAAAATTACAAAAAATGACGTGACATGTTATTAAAATTAGAGTACATTAAAAAAAGAGGACATCACATTTTTGAAAGAGACAAAAAGTAAGATTTAAAAAAATCAAATTACCAAAAATGATGTGACATGTTATTAAAACTAGAGTACATTAAAAAAAGAGGACATCAAATTTTTTGAAGAAGTTTATCCTATAACTCAAAGCCATATGGTGTCAAAAAACACCTTACATTATACATGTTATACAAATTGTGACTAACAAACAAACAATATTTAAAGCAATTACTCTAATATGTTTTGCTTAGCCCTACCAGGCTTTTTGCAGAGAATACAAGATAATCTAAACAAGCTGTATTAGCAATGTTAATCCCTACCATGCTTGTTGGAGAGAATACAAGATAATCTAAACAAACTATATTAGCAATTCTAATATGATCTGCTCAGCCTACTAGCTTGTTGCAAAGAATACAAAATAAGATTGCAAATGATATTGCAAAAAAAAGTATAGAAGATCTCATCATTGGTCTCTCTTATCTTCTCAATAACCCAATCTTCCACTGCCTCCATGTCTATGGAAGGGATAGGATGGAAGAATACAAGTTCACTAGCACATGGTGTATTCGCTATGATAAGGATAAGGTTTGGAATAAAGTGAGTGGAGCATTGAGAATGCTCTACTTTAAGTGAGTGGAGATGGTCCAACTGACACTTTAACCGATAGTGTGAAATGAAAGGTTTGGAATAAAATGAGTGGTGCATTGGGAATGCTGTACTTTAAGTGAGTAGAGCATTGGGAATTGGTACTTTGAAGTGAAAGATTACAAATAATTATTATGCTCTTCTCATCACACATTTATTTCCAAATAATCACATCATCACACATTCATATCATAATTCATATCACATCATCACACATTCATATCATAAAATATTCATATCATAAAATTGTATGCATGAAATAGTGAAATAAATATCATGAGTAAATGTCACTTAAGTAATAAGTCACAAATTGGTGTATAATCAACAAAAACAACATCATGATCCAATACATTGCAGAAATAAATGTCAACCATAATACTCATGGAATAAACAACATCATGAGAATATGCTCCTCATGCATATATACAAAAACAAATCATACATGCATCACAACTCTTTTGATGCCTAGTGGAGGATGTGGAAATTCTCTAATGCTTCCAGTGGACTCGGTTGTGGTGCTCTAGGTGTACACTTAGTCTCTACTTCTTCTGTAGTGCGTAGTGCTTTCGGAGTAGACTCAGTCTCCTTTTCCTTAAATGCAAGCAGAGGCTGTGGCAACTCTTCTGATGCTTCCAGTGGAGGCTGTGGTGCTCTAGATGTACATTGAGCCTCTACTTCTTCTATAGTGCTTCTTCTATAGTGTGTAGTGATTTTGGAGTAGACTCAGTCTCCTCTTCCTTAAATGCAAGCTCTGATATTGCTTCAGTTGCATGTTGTATTCCAATGGAAGCAAGTAGGTCTTGAATGATTTTAGCTCGAAACAATTGTATATCCTCCTATGAATATTTGAGCTTCGAAGATTCTTCCAATGAGACTTGTGGCTTAAGTGAGAAAATTTCTTTGAAAATAAACATGCAGTTATAGGCAACTCTCCACCCACAGCTATGCCCATCTTCCTGCTCTACTACTAAATGCCTTTGGAAGTTTAGTGAGTCTTTGTACTATCATGTTTCTCTCATAGTAGATACCAACTTCTCAACTAACCGGCTCATCATGACATATTAAAAAAACTTAGTGTGTCTATTACATAAGATACATAACATAGAAGTAACAAGAGGTTAATAGAATACTTACATTTGCACTGAGCCATGAAAGCATGCAATTGAGTTGACAAACCAACAATAGTTGTCTTCAAGGTCCCAAACCACCAGACTCCAATGTGCCCTACACGAATAATTAAAAACCATTATTATTTAACACAATGTTGCAGTAGAAGATGAAAAATAAGGTTGTGATGATACATCTTGTGATATGCCATAAATAGGACTCGCATGCCATCTAAATGTAAAGGTTATAACCATTTACAAACATCGGTTGTCGTCTTTCTGCTATTGGTAAGGATAGGAGAAAGGAGGGAATCCAACATATACACATAGTTTTGTATTGATCTAGAAAATCGTGAGATAACTATACTGCACCAACAAATAAATGAATATTAGATTACTTGATTGAATCAAAAGATTGAATTATCAAGCAGAGAAAAAGTTTGTATCAAATGTGAGAATGGCCATCATAACATTGTTATTGACCTCATTTCAAGGAACAAAGAAGATTGAAATCTTCTCTCCACCAAATTCAAGATATTGAGGTCTATGTTAAATCATAACCCTAACATTACAAGAGCTTCCTAATTCTTCCAATGCAGCCACAAACATATAACAAGAGTGAATATGTACATTGCATATCAATCTACATGCCTAGAATTGACAACAAGTGTAGTCTATACTTACTCTGACATAGTGCCATGGACAGATGCCATTGAGTTGGCAAAGAAGCAACTCTTAGCAAAGATGTCCATGACCCCACAAAACTCCAAAGTGAGCTGCATTATCAATAAATAGTAATTATTGTGTTTGAGATAATTCTAGCAATGCAAGAGAAAAAACAAGTAGGGTTTGCTTCTTACTTCTCATAATATGTTGTAAAGATAATTTGTGCCTCATTCATAGGAACATGCTTCAACCACTTACAAACATCCTCTATGGTATTTTGATTGTTGCTAAGCACTTCAGAAATAAGAGAATCGAGCATATATAAAACTCTTTGTATATTTTGAGGAAAATCTGTTATAAAATTCCTACAAAAAAAAAATCAAAATATACAAAATACGAAGATACAAAATACGAAAGTATAAAGCCAAGGTATTTATCAAATTTTGATTAAACCCAACAAGATATCAAACTAGCTTGTTGGATTTAATCAAAATACGAAAGTATAAAGCCAAGGAAGATGTTGCATCAAGCTTGTTGGGGTTTAATCAAAATACGAAAGCCAAGGAAAAGGTTGCATCAAATTTGAGGATGGCTGTAATGACTTTGACATTAACCTCTTTCTTAGGATTTAAGAGGATTAAATTCTCCTCTTCACCAAATTCAAAAGTATGAGGTTGTTGTCGAATTAACAACACAACATTAAATGAACTTCCAATCTGTTGCAATAGAGTCACATTTTCATGACTCATCTTATTGAGAGAGTGGTCTACATCATATTATTCTTGACTTGCTATGTCTTCTCTACATCCTCCTTCTGCTATAAAAATACAAAAAAAGTTATGAGATTTACACATCCCAAATAAAGGCTTAAACAAGCATAGAAATATAAAGATAAGGTTTCATACATGCTACAATGTAGTCATATTTATAGGTTGTTCCCCAATGTTAATAATGGTGGTTTCATTAGACTGAGTCTCTTCTCCTCTTGAAGGAAAATATAAAAAAGTTAGGAGATTTACACATCCCAAATAAAGGCTTAAACAAGCATAAAAGTATAAAAATAAGGTTTCATACATGCTTTCATTAGACTGAGTCTCTTCTCCTCTTGGAGGAAAATATAAAAAGTTATGAGATTTACACATCCCAAATAAAGGCTTAAAAAAGCATAGAAGTATAAAGATAACATGTTTTCATTAGATTGAGTCTCTTCGAGGTCTCTTCCCCTCTTGAAGGAAAATATAAAAAAGTTATGAGATTTACCCATCCCAAATAAAGGCTTAAACAAGCATAGAAGTATAAAGATAAGGTTTCATACATGCTTTCATTAGACAGAGTCTCTTCTCCTCTTGGAGGAAAATATAAAAAATTTATGCGATTTACACATCCCAAATAAAGGCTTAAACAAGCATAGAAGTATACAGATAAGGTCATGCTACAATGTAGTCATATTTTTAGGTTGTTCCCCAATGGTAGCAATTAGGCGCTAAATACTCTTAGCCCAAAATGCTAGTAGATTGATCTCTTTTTATGATTCCATTTTGATTGGTGACTCCAAATCAAAAATATCTCTAAGAAACAACATGCAGTTGTAGGCAATTCTCCACCCACAGCTATGCCCATACTATGCCCATCTTTTTGCTCCACTGGTAGATGTCGTTTGAATTCTACTTGGTCTTGTTGCTCCCTAGTTGTTCTGACAACAGATACTAGCCAATATGTAGCACTGTCCATCATGACATATGAAAGATATTAATATGTCATGATCATAAGATACAAAATAAGAAAGTAACAAAAATATTAAGAGAACAGTTACCTTGGGGGGTTGGCATGATAGCCTGCCATTGAATTCACAAAACACAAACAATTGACTTCAAGGTTCCAAGAGATTAGACTCCAATGTGAGCTACATGACCAAATTAAAAGTGATTATTGTTTAACACAATCTTGCCAAAGAAATAGTAAAAATAAGATTGGAGTTGATACTTACTCCTCATGATACGCCATAAAGATGACTCGCACCCCATCTAAACTCAAAGGGTTTAACTAGGTACAAACATCTTGTATAGTCTTTTGAGGAGCGCTAAGAATAGAAGAAAGGAGAGAATCGAGCATGTAGACACGATTCTGCACTGCACTAGGAAATTGAGATATAACTACACTGCACCAAAAAATAAACAAATGTTAGCTCATTAGATTAATTAAAAGATTGAAGTAGCAACCAAAAAAAAGATAGCATCAAACCTGAGGATGGCCAGGATAAAATTGTCATTAACCTCTTTTAAAGGATATTAAATACCGAGTTTCTTGTTTCAAAATGACCCTAACTTCAAATGAACTTTCCATTTTATCCAATGCAGCCAAATTTACAGAATGGGTCTCTGTCATAGCTTGTATTATATGTTTGCGGTTATTCTTCTTTTCTATCATGTCTTTAAGGATCTTTTGCTCGTGGGATTCTTTAACCAAAGTTTAAGTCGGTTTCACTACTGAAGTAGAAGGGAGTGCCTCCATATTGACTTCATCCATTTCTTCTCCCTCTATTGCCTGCAAACAAACATGAAAGATTAGATTCATTATCTTTAAATTTAAATCTTATTTAAAAAATGATATTTAATTGAGAAAGAGAGTTCATACTGCTAAGTATTGTCATATCATAATTATCATGGAAGGCATCATCATATTTCTCTTCATCCACCAACCTCTCTCTGATCAGGTCATGCAAGTCCATCTCTTCATCATCATCAAGTGGGAAATTATGATCTTTGAGGTCATCATCCATGTCATGAGTCTCGTTGTGCGAGTGTTGTGCTCTACCTCTTTTTCATAGCTTGTGGTTAGATTCGCTTGAAGCTGAAAACAGGCCATGAAATGCTTGTTTTCAATAATATTTGTGTAGTTCTCTTTTCTGAGGAGATCCTTAAATAAATATCTCATCCTGCACAAGGTGGCCTCCCAACCTACCGGCAGTACATTCTCCACCATGGTAAGCAGGAGACTCCCACTTTTTGCGGGACTTTTGTAGTTGTGTTTTTTATAATATACGGACTTGGGAATATCTTACTCCTCTAGCATCAATCGCAAATTTTTTGAATTCCCTCTTATGTTCTTTTGTAAGGAGTGATCAGGGTTGGAACTCTGCATACACAAGGAGAATGATTCAAGAGATTGAATCGCTTTGCCACATTCTCTCTTGCCTCTCTTTGTTGCATAAAAACCACTATAGATCTCTCGGGGGGGGTCACTCATCATATCTAACCCTATCACGTGAGTTCAACAAAAGGATTTTTTTAATTTCTAAAATTTATAGAAATAAATATACATAAGGGACTATTTAAATACTTTTGGAAAAAATTTACAGATTTGTATAGAAAAGGGGTACATTTTATTAATGAAATTTTTTACAGATAAGGGACTTTAATTATAGGCCTTGAACGCATGTGATATAGATGGTTTATACATAGTGACCCCCCCCGAGATAGATCTTCAAATCTGATGAATATGCTTGCTCTAGAGTAACCTGCATGGCTTCTTTGTCTTGTTTATCAACAAAAATGACAATGTTGCAAATTGCCACTTTGCTAATGGTGGTAAATACTATTCTATCAATGAAGTTATGGATCTCATCGGCTAGAAACTTCATTGTGCTGACTCATTCTTGATGAAGTCATCTTTTGAAACTCCCCTGTATTTCACAAGCTTTCTAGACTCTGACATAGCCTCTACACTGAATTGAAAGCTTTGGTGCATATTTGTCGGCATCCTTATCTCACTGATCAGTCTTTCCATATATGCAACCACCTATTGTGGGATTTCTTTTCTCATGTAAGAGGTTACTAGTTCTGACCCATCTTCATCCTTTTTTATCCTTATTTGCCCATAGCTTTACCTTGGGTGTTGACAAAGATGCTATATGCTTGACCACATTATAGTCAAAGTTACAATGACTAAGTGTGATGTCTTTCTCTATCAACAAATACTTAATGGCACTATTCACTGCATCACGCCTCACCTGTACATTGATGCATTCCTCCAAGTAGTGGTCTTTATCTTTCTTTCTAAAAAACCATTCTTTCTTCAAAAGTTTATGTGTTGCCATGGATGCATACTTGAAAGATAGGTACTTTAAAGGCCTCCACATCCTTGCGTTCAACTCCTTATCCATCACCTTTGACTTTCTCTAGACAAACAAAGGAGCTTTGTAAGTCAACTCTCCATGCTCACATGCAATGCACACTTCAAGCATCTCATCGAACAATTCAAAATGATGGAAGTGTAGTCGGCATATCTATCTCTCACCACCTTGAGACTTGTCATATTTTCTTCTCGCTCTTGAGTTCCCCTAGACACAATTGCACTCAAAGAAGTATAGAAGTTTGTGAGTGTGTTGGCATCTGCTTTTGTGACCTTTCTCTTCAATAAGAGTTTGGAGAACCAAATATTTTCCATACAATCCTCGCCTTCTGTAAGACCTCTAATGTTGAGGATATCTTATGTTTTCCATAGACATAATGATTAAGTCTTTTGGACTCAATCAAATACTTGATTTCATGCTTGAATATACAGATGGTTGCAGGATAATAATGGAATGAAGATATCTTTGCAAATTGTTCTGACTTGAGATTTTTGGCCTCCTTTGCTTCTTTGGAGATCTGATTACAAAGCATAAGCCCAATGTTGACCATCAATGGGTTGGAATCTGCAATTAAAGAGGAATTCGTTCTTTGCTTCCTTCAAGATATTCTCACCTTGTGCACCTTGGCCATTTTCATGTGGAATATTTTTAAGAGTATCTTTAAAGAATTAGGTGAAGGTTTCCTCAAAATGTGTAGGCCTAGTAAATGTAATTTGATCCAAAAAACTATTTTTGATTGGATAAAACATCATTGGATGCAGGATCACATTGCTTGCCATAGGTTGACAAAATATGAATAGGAGAGAGGAGAAGAGTGGAGATGAGGAGAGAGGGCACAGCTAGAGAGCACACCACAAATGACTAACTGTACACTAGATTTAGTTGAAAATGTAGAATATATACAAACCCATTTAGGGTTAGGGTTAGGGCATCTATTACTTTTGCCCAATACTGATTCGGAAGATGCTTCTCACTAAGCATTGCTCTAGCATTGTCTGCTAAGTCCTTTAGCTCTTGCATTCTGCTGAGGCGTATCTACACATGTGAATTGTCTTCGAATGCCATGATTTTTGCAAAAGTTCATGAATGCTGAAGACATGTATTCATCTCCTCTATCTGATCTCATGAATTTGATCTTTGTGCCTGTCTGGTTTTCTACCATGGCTTTGAATTCTTGAAATCTAGAAAAGACATCAGATTTCTCTTTCAGAAAGTAGACCCAACAATATCTGCTGTAGTCATCAATGAAAGTCAAGTAGTAAAGTGAACCATTGATGCTGTGGGTCTGGGCATAACTCCATATATCTGTAAGTATCAAATCAAGAATACCTCATGCACGAGAGATACTTCTACCAAAGTTGGTTCGCTTTTGTTTGCCGAAGTAACATGCTTCACAAACCTTTCCACGAAACTATAGCTTAGAATACCAATTGCCATATTCTGATTCCTGAGATCTAACAAGTACTTGAAATTGACATGACCATATCTCTTGTGCCATTTTGTAGATAGTGGCATCTGTTGCATTGAGCTGACATGGTGTGCTTTTCTGGTACCGTAGCTAGCATTCTGTACAATCGTCCTTCCTTGACACCTTTTGCTACTAGCTGCTGACATCTTCTGGATTTGTCTCTGATAGTGCATTCATCTCCATTGAAGATGACTCAATAGTTGTGTTTCGTCATTTGACCTACTGACAATAGGTTCTTGTTGAGTTTCTGAACGTAGAATACATCTTTCACCAATCCTTTTGTACCAGTGAAATTGTTCATAGGGATAACACCTATCCCTTGAGCTGGATTCAGTGTATTGTTTGCTGTGTAGATGAAATTTTTTTGACCTTCTAATGGCTTCATTTCTGTGAGCCATTCCTGATGATTTGTCATGTGAGATGATGCACCATTGTCGAGATACTAAGGATCCTATTCTACTTGGTCGACTTGATAGCTAAAATCCTCTTTTGGATTGTAATCAGTGTGTCTAGGTACACTGTATCAATTTGCTGCATTTCCTCACTTGCAAGAAACATATTCCCATGCTCATTTGCAAAATGACTGTGACTAGAATGTCCACCACAATGATTTTCTCTGCCTCGGAAATTCCCTTGATTGCTACTGGATTGACCGCCTTGGTCGTACTGCTTCTTGTGCCAATCTCTTTCATAGTGTCCAAACTTATGACAGTTGCATTGAATGTTTGACACATTGGTGGATGCATTCCCTCATCCTTGGAATCTTCCTCGGTTGGAATGATTTCCTCTTTGTTGATTCTGATGTTGCTGAGGATGATGCTAATGCTGATTCTGACTTTGTTGATTATGTTGTTGCTGATGATTACCACTTTTTTGGAATGATCTACCTCTACCTCTACCTCTACCTCTGCTTCTGTCTGAAGCTGTGAATGTTTGATCATTAGAATGACCTTTGTGTGCTTGTATGGCTTGAGTCCCGAGTTCTTCACCAAGTAGGACTGACTGAAGTTCTTCCAGTGTTGAAATTTGCCATTGGATGGCAATACTCTAGACTAGATTCTCGTATCCCTCTCCTAGTCCATTCAAGATTACTTGAACCATTTCTGCGGAGTTCATAGTCTCTCTTGCTCTTGTGAGTTGATTGTTGTACTCTTTTATCCGGATTACATAAGCATGATCGGTTTCGCTAACTCCGAGTAGTTACTAGTCGAGAATTTCAGGTATGGCTTAGATTGGCAAGTTGGGGAGATTCAAAGCATCCCCTCTATGGTGATCTAGTCTACTCTGATCTAGATCTATACCAACCATCGATCGATGAAAGAACATCAAATAATTTTTTCCTTTTGTTCTTTTTAAGTGTTGGGTTAGATGCATCGATGTAGAGGCTGATGTGCGTGTAGGAAGTGGATTTGTTGACGAGGCTCAAATGCGAGTGTAACTTGCATTGAAATGTGCATGTGATGTGACTAGCATGTAGAGCATGAAAAAACAAGCGACTTTCCTTTTTGGACCGTCCTCAAATTCTTCCTGGATCAAGAGATATGACTTGATCTAGGTGGAGGGGCAAAAGGAGTGCAAATGTGCTCAATGATGATGTGTCACTGTGGGTCACATGCAATGATGATGTGGCACTATACCTAGCAAGAGGTGTGCTTGTGAAGCAGTGTGCTGAGGTGGTAACTATGTGCACACTGTGCCTGCAGGGTCAGTGTGCCACATGGCACTGATGAGGTGGCAATTGAGTAACCTAATCAGAGGTTAACTTGATCCGGGGTTTGGATTAACCAACCCTATGCTCTTTTTGACCAGGGTTACTATACTCAGGTTAAGTTGACCTTGATGATGTGGCACATGCTGATGTCAGCTGATGACATGGTTGATGAGTTGGCAGGGATGACATGTCAATGATGACATGGCATTTGCTAATGTGGCAGCTGAGCTGGTAGGGCTAACATGGCAGAGTGTTGACGTGTCACTAGGGATCAGGTTGATGACATGGTATCCGAGGTGACGTGGTAGATAAGGTCTGCCATGTGGCAGACTATGGACCAAGTCTAGGGGTAGAGTTATCGTGCCACGTATCAAATGGAGATCTCTAGATTCCATCAAAATCTACTGAGATTCGGTTGACAAAATTTCATCTAGATGGTGCTCAGGGAGCGGCGGCATGTTGATAGCAAATTGTGAGTCTGGAGCATCATTTGGCAAGGTGCTTTGTCTATTGTGTCGTGGGGCATCGGGCATCGAGCGTGGAAGGAGGCGGCTACCTATGGCACTAGAGCTCGTGGAGGTGCTTACTGGCTTGGAGCCCATAGGCGTTGCGCTTGGAAGGTAGGCTTTGATGGAGAAAGTGTAAAGGTTTGTTGACTATTGTGAAGCTAAGGTTGTTGGCAAAAGCTGAAGGCACTGGAGCCTTGGCCTTCATTTGTTGGAGCAATGGAGGCATCGCAATGAATGGTTCATTTGATGTTGTAGATGGGAGGAGCCCCGTCGATGTCATGCAGTTGGAAGAGCACCTTCATTGTTTGGGGAGCTTGAAGCTCTGTTGGAGAAGGCTGGAGCTCTTTGCTAGTTGGATGCATCGTTGATGCCCGTGGGTTGCCTTGATCAATAAAGTAGCCTCATCGTCCTACGCTTCCGCTTTGTCCAGTGGACTTTGGGAGGTAAGCTGAGCCGCTTTAGTTTTGTTGGCCGTAGGGAGTCGTTGGAGGTGTAGTCTGTGTTGTAGTCAATGCACTATTGGAGAATGAAGCAGGAGGTCATTACATCGATGGAGCGGTGCAGATAGCTATGGCTATGTTGGTGAGCAGCCCGTTGGCTGTGTGGCATCGCATGCGGGCTCTTGTAGAGCAATGGAGATGGCACTGTGTGGACAGAGAGCTTAGGCTCTCGTTGAATAGCATTGATTTTGTGAGACTGAGTGGCTAGAGAGCTTGGAGTAGAGCTTGATGATGGAGAGGCGGCTCAAAGATGCAGTTCATTAGAGGCACCCTTGTGTGGAGTAGTACACAGCATAGAGGTAGTTTGGAGCTTTAGTTGATGGAAGATCTTCTTTGCCATTTGGAGAGGCAGCCAAGTCGCCTTCCTCAACTTCTAAGCTATGGCTACTTGCATGAGCCTTAGTTTGCTGAAGTACAAGTTGAAAGCTTTGCTTGGCATTGTTTAGAAGAGATACTTGGTTGCAAGGCAGATGTCTACTGCAACAAAATATGAACTGTCTCTCTCTCTAAGCAAAAATCTATATCACTCTCTCAATTCAAAAATCCATCAAGGAATGGAGCCTCTCTCACATATGAATCCCTCTCTCAAAATGAATTCTAGGCTCTCAATGATCTCTCTCACAAGGTAGATCTTGAAGGAGATGAACGGACAACAATTTCTCTCAAATGGATGAAATTTCTCTATCAAAGAAGAAGTTCTCTCAATGGAAGAGAACACTCGTTCTCTCAATCAATCATACTCTCTCATACTCTCTTCAGATGGATTGCAATGCCATAGTGGAAGGCAAGGATGCTCTGATACCATGACAAAATATGAAGAGGGGAGAGGAGAAGAGTAGAGATGACACTACAAGGCATAGGCCCTTTTCCAACGAAAATACCGACCTTTTTTATACTTTTTTTTTTTTGATGGGTGCAAAGGTCGTTATTTATGTTGCTATAAGCATCGAAAAAGAACGGTCACTATATAAGTGTCGCTATATAGTGACACTAATAAACATCGCTATATAGTGACACTAGTAAACGTTGCTATATAGCGACACTCATAAACGTCGCTATATAGTGACGATTAATAGAAGCTAAAAAAAAACATTAGTAGGGCTAAACAGGGCCACAACAAGCCTTGTTTTGCCCCACTAATGTTTTTTATTTAGTAATTACAAAAGAATGTTTTTAATTACAAAATTTCCCTTGTGGAAAGGGTGATACAAAATTGCTTCAATGAACCGATCGAGTGACAGAAGCATATACATGTCGAAGATATACAACATTGTTTGTTAGAAAATTACCCTTTCGAAAAGGGTGATACAAAATCGCTCAAACGAGCTGATATACAAAAGCATATATATGGCGAAGTATATGCAAACTACTACTACTACTACTACTACTACTACTACTGCTGCTGTTGCTCATCCAAATCATTGTCTTCGTCCTCATCCTCTTCTTGTTGGCCTGATCCTTGGCCCTCGTGAGCTGCGCCTGATCCCTGGCCCTCGTGAGCTGTGCCTAATCCTTGGCCCTCATCAAAGCCGTGTAAGCCTAATCCCTCATCATCATCGCTCAGCTCCATTGATGGGATGCTCGAGTTTTGATTTTAAGAGTGAAACCATATTAATTGCAAATTAGATTGGAACTTAAAGAATAAATTAGTTTAAAAAGTGAGATTACAAGTAGGAGTATACTTATACCATGCGAGCAGCCACCTCAACCCAATCGACCAGCGCTCCCAGTGCCTCCTGCTCAATAAACCATGGCTTGGTTCCTACAAAAAACACGCATCTCATCTTTGTGTCTGTAGGAAGGTGACCCATTGCAGCTTGCTGTGGGCCCAATTTACGAGAGTTAGATAAAGTGCATGCAATATGTAGTAAAACAAATAGAACAATACATTAAATGAGAAGAAGTAGACTTACCACAGTTGCCTCAAATGCCAACCGTCCACCTGGGGTGAGTGGGTTGGAAGGGAGGGTGGTGAAGATTAAGTATGGCCGAACTGGTGAGACAAAAGACTAGGGGGGGAGGGGGTGCACTCAAAAAACCCTAATTCAAAAGAAAAACCCTAAAGTGCTTTAAAAAAGACTATTTAAAGCACTTCAAAACCCTAAAATCCCTCATTTCTATGGCACAAGTTAAACAAACTGCTAGACCCACTGGACGCCGTGTTTAGACGCTACCTCCTCACAACTCCATGGCCTCCGAACAGATTGCAACCAAGAGGGCAATGATCAGTAGGGATCTGAAGGCGGTTCTCATCATCAAGAGTCCAAGCAATGCAAGTCCCCACCATCCGACTCTCATGGGGAATCCCAGGGATCTCAGCACCATGTGGAATCCCAGCACGATGAAGGATCCAAGCATGATCATTGGTCCTCTCAGCCTTCGACACAACTAACCGTGGAAGTAAAGAGCTCTCCCAAGAGAGGCAAAATAGTCCAATCAATCGTGATCAACGGCCCCTCCATCCTCCCTGGGGTCCTAGCATGGAGCATCTAGACCAAGGGGAGCAAGAAGAGCAAAGAGAGGAGATGGAGAGATTAAAGGGGCCACAACAAGATGAAGTATTTGGTGGGCTCGCAAATATAATGAACCTTGGCCCCAATCCTCCAACTAAGGAGACCGTACGGAAGAGCACCATCAACCCTCTATGCCTCGATATTATCACATATAAGGAGCCTCTAGTACGAGCTGAGCAAGAGCCTCGGCCTACTGTTTCATAGCCTCATGAAAAGGAAAAGAGACCAAGGACAAAAAAGACCCCTAGGTGCAACAAGCCATCTTGAAGGACCCACCAGACATAGGAAGAGCAGTCTGAAGAGGTGGTTGCAAGGGAGGAGAGGCGAAAGAAGTTCAAGGCAGACAAGCGACCATGGGGCCATGTCTAGAGGCTAGTGCAGGGTCCCCCAAAGATTAAGAGGTGCAAAAAATCAAGCGTGAACACACTTTAGGAGATCTGCAAGTTCCAAACCACTGTGGACAATCTCGTTAACCATACACCCTTCCAACGTGTTGTACGTGAAATAGCATAGCATTACAAGGATGATGTACATTTCACTTCAGGTGCTATGGGAGCAATTCAAGAGGCAATGGAGCAGATGACAGTATGTCTTTTTGAAGACGCGAACTTATGTGCTATCCATGCCAAAAGAGTAACAGTGATGGACAAGGACCTTGCACTCGCTAAGCGCATCCGCTCCGATCCCTCCCTTAGGCCCTAGATGTTGTTTAGGTTCATTTGGTGTAACCTGAATCATTTTGTAAATCTCTTCCCTTTGAGGCCAATGAATAAAAGATATTTTTATGTTCTATTACTGTTCCCATGTTATCATACATGTTACGTGATGCTTTCCATCAGTTTATTCAAGTTGAGTGTGAATTTGAGTGGTCAAATGATGTTTTTTCACCGTGGTGTAGAAGGAAAATGTGTTCAGCATCGTGCGGGGAGCTCAGAAATGCCAAAACCCACTATGGCTCGTATGAGGCATGTTTGACCAAGTCAAATAGGCTTCATACACACCATAGTGGGTTCTTGGTCAAACATGCCTCATATGCGCCATAGCGGGCTTTGGCATTTCTGAGCTTCCCGCATGATGTTGAACACATTTGCCTTCTGCGCCACGACGAGATTCTTACTGGATTGCTCAGAAATGACCATTATAGCGCAAAAATTTATCTGATAGCATGCTTTTGAATAGAATAGTGAATGAAAATATTAATGCCAACAACAATTAAAGTTACAAAATACAATGACAGTATAAAATAAATTTTGTAAAAGAACACAAAATGGGGCACTGTATAAAGGTATATCTGTATTTATATAAAATAAAATTTCTATACAATAAGGCTTCAGAGCCTTTCTCTCTTCTCTAAAACACTTAGAACATCGGGCTACGAATTCCCAAATACACTCCTAGCTCTAAACCTAGTCGATGCTATTGTCATTGCTGGCCAGGGACATCTGGCCAGGGACATGGCTACTATCATCAATGCCATACCTTGAAAATTGGTTCCAAAGGCATTGAGGGTAGCCATGCGGTTCACCAAATGACCTTGTCGGCATTGAGATTGATGTCAGCATGACCAATCACTCATGACAAGGCCTTGCACTTCAAGAGGTCATCAGTGTCATATGGAGAAAACATTTTGTGGATAACTACAAAGCACCCTTTTTCTTGGCCAAGGTAATGTTCCACTGAGTCATCTCGACTGAAGCTACTGCGAATAAGGCATTGATGAGATGAGAATAGGTCGACCTCAAATGCCTCCTGAAACAGTCCAACATTACATTAGAATTCCGTTAAAGAAAAAGTATACCAAGAGAGAAGAAATTCAAAGCTCATAGTTTCTTACCACACTATGGAGTCATCAGGCTGAATCCCTTCATCTTTGTCAATGAGGATAAATCTAGAGGCCTCCTGCTGTCTGGAATGAGATGTGGAGGCTTCTTCTAGAACATCAGGTAGGTCAGTAGATTGATGTCTCTGCATCTTTGATTTGGGCCAGTGTTAAAGCAAGAACCTCTTCTATTGAATCTTCTCCCAAAAACCCAGGTTCTTGCATAGTCGTGTCCACCTCGTATCCACATAGGACACCAAGAGCTTCATCCTCCCGGAGACCAAACATAACCGCTATGTCATGGAGAAAGAGGTACTATTCTCCATCGACAAGAAGGGGAGCAAGAAACCATATCACTATTGTGGGTCAACAGAGCCTGAGGTGGATGGAATTTGAGAAGTAGAATGGGGTTCAGGAGGTCGCTGGAGTACTTCCATGGCCAATGCAACTTCCCGCTCAGCTTCTTCATCTATGGGCTCTTCATTGTAGATGTTGGGCTCATCTACAAAAATAAGAGGATCGAAAAGGGCAGGGGTAGGGTTAGAGGGCTTGAGGTTGAAGCCTCCTCTTCCATTTGTCCCTCCTGGAGAAGGATAATAAAGGTCATTTCCTAGGATAGGAACCTATTTCCTATGTTTTTGACGACTCTGCATGCTAGGAGGTCATCAGTGTCCACCTTCCTAAACCCTAAGGGTGTGAGCAGGGCTCGAAAGTGATCTAAATGCTTCATCAACCTGGGTTCTTGATTGAACAAGTACTTCAAAGAATCAATTGGGACCCATCTTTTTGTAGACTCATCAAGTTGATATGTGAGAGTGCTCTCAACGGAAGCAAGAACGGAAGAGGGAGAGAGAGTGAGAGAGAGAGACAGAGAGCCACACAAGTTTTGCTGGGTGCAGAACCACCCTAATCTTCTTTTTCATTCATTTATATATGTGTTTGAGTATTGTACATAACTGGGGTTAAGGCACAGTGACCTTTAACCCCCACAACCTCCCACTTAAAGGACAATGTGCCTTTAAAGGAGAACAACCAGTGAGCATACTATCCAATGCCCATCAATACACGACAATACTCAAACCGCTGACTAGGTAGACTCTTCGTCAGCATATCTGCAGGGTTATCATCTGTATGAACCTTGACAAGCTCTATGCGCTTGTCCTCAAGTACCTCCCTGATGAAATGGTACCTGACCTCAATGTGTTTGGTCTTTGCATGAAAGACCGGATTCCGTGCTAGCTGAATAGCACTCATGGAATCACTATGCAATGTCGGTACACCTGTATGAATCCCCAAATCTCCCACTAGCCGATCAAGCCATATAGCCTCCTTGCAACCCTCTGTGGCTGCAACATACTCAGCCTCTGTGGTAGACAAAGCAACGCACTTCTGTGCGCGAGACATCCATGACACTGCACCACCTGCAAAGGTGAACACATAACCGGAAGTGGATCTCCTACTATCCACATGCCCTGCATAGTCTGAATCTGTGTACCCAAGTACACGCATGTCTCCTTTACCAAAGCAAATGCACATCTCCTTGGTACCCTTCATGTACCTCATGATGCACTTAACTGCCTACCAATGCCTCTTTCCTGGATTAGCCATATACCGGCTAACAACTCCCACTGCAAATGCAATGTCTGGTCTAGTAGCTATCATAGCATACATAAGACTCCCAACTGCTGATGCATAAGGAACCTTGGCCATCATGGCCCTCTCCTCATCTGGCCTTCCGGCTGCACCATGTAAATGTCCTCATGCAAATCCCCATGCAAGAAAGCTGTCTTGACATCCATTTGCATAAGCTCCATATCCTCTACTGCCACTAGTCCAAGCATGCATCTAAGTGTGGTCATCTTCACAACCGGAGAGAATATCTCATCAAAGTCCACACCCTTCTCTTGCTTGAACCCTTTAGCAACCAATCGGGCCTTGTACCTAGGCACATCATCACCTGTGACCTTCATTTTGTAGACCCATTTACATGGCAATGCTTTCTTTCCATGTGGCAAAGAAACCAAGTCCCAAGTCTTATTCTTCATAAGTGAACTCATCTCTGATTGCATATAGCATACTCCCACTTGCGTTGATCCTCACGCATCATAGCCTCTTTGTAGCAAGAAGGCTCCCCGCAATCAGTAAGCATCACATAGTCTACCCCTGGAACAAACCTATCAGGCGGTCTAGACACTCTAGATGATCTTCTCAAGGGCATTTCAGCTTGCTGTCCCACTTGCATATCAGCCACATTTGGCTCATCATTTCCACCAATAGATGATCCATCATCTACCCTTGATTGTATACCTGTGGGAGTACTTGGTTGTACCATTTCTTGCACATTTGGTGCATGGACAGCTTGCTGTCTATCAACATATGCAGGTGGATTCACATCCTGGAAAGTGATTCTCCTCATTTCCACATTCCTCATGGGTGCCTTATGCATCTTCTTCTCATTGAAGACCACATCATGGCTGCGTATGATCTTCTTTGCTTCTGGATCCTAGAGACGATAGCCCATCTCTCCACTTTCACCATAACCTAGAAAGATGCATTTCCTAGACTTAGGATCTAGCTTCTTTCGAAGCTCTTTTGGCACATCTGCATATGCCTCACACCCAAATATACGCAAATGAGAGTAAGAGGGCTTCTTGCCACTCCATGCCTCTTCAGGAATACCACCATCCAAACTCTTACTAGGTGATCTATTGATCACATGCACTGCAGTCTTCATTGCCTCAGCCCAAAAACCACCAGAAAGACTTGCATTGGAAAGCATGCATTGCAACCTTTCTTGAATGGTACGGTTCATCTTTTCTGCAACTGGATTTTGCTCTGGAGTACGAGGGGATGTGAGCTCCCTCTTAATCCCACGTGTATCACAGAAATGCTGAAAGTCATGAGAGAGATACTCTCCACCATTGTCAGTCCGTAGGCATTTAAGCGTTCTACCTGACTGATTCTCAACCAAGGCCAGCCATTTCTGAAATACCTGGAATACATCACTCTTCCGAGCTATAGCATAAGCCCACACTTTCCTAGTTGCATCATCAATGAATGTCACATAGTATTCGGCCCCGCCTAATGACCGTGTAGGCATGGGACCACATACGTCTGAATGCACCAAATCAAGCATTTCAAACTCTTTCTTTCCCCTTCTTTCTCAGGGGGGTCACTATGTATAAACCCTCTATATCACGTGCGTTCAAGGCCTATTTCTAAAATCCCTTATCCGTAAATTTTTCATTAATAAAATGTACCCCTTTTCAATACAAATCTATAAATTTTTTCCAAATCTATTTTAAATAGCCCCTTATGTATATTTATTTCTATAAATTTTAGAAATAAAAAATATCCTTCTGTGGAACTCACGTGATAGGGTTACATATGGTGAGTGACCCCTCCGAGCCTTCTTTTATGGGCTGATTTAGTCTGCTTCCCATAGAGACAATGCTCACAAAATTCAAAATCAGAGAAACTCAAATGCGGTACATAACCCAAACGGCATAAGAGTTTCATTCCATTCTGGCTCATGTGCCCCAACCTGCAATGCCACAAAGAAGTGCTTGGCTGCTCGGTTATTGCAACAACATGATCAAATACCCCTGATACATGTAAGGGATACAAAGTCCCACACTTGGCACCCCTGGCCAAAAGCATAGAGCCCTTCTGAATTTTCCAACTCTGAAAGCCAAAAGTGGTGTGAAAACCAGCATCATCTAGCTGACCCACTGAAATAAGACTCTTGGTCAGCTTAGGCACATGTCTCACATGTTTCAAAACAAATGCAGACCCATTTGCAAAAGAAAACTTTATGTCACCTGCTCCCACTATGTCACATGCATAGTCATTTCCAAGATGCACACAACCTATCTTTCCACTATCATAAGTGGAGAACCATTCCCTATGGGGAGTAACATGGAATGAAGCACCAAAATCCAAAATCCAATCCTGGGAATATGCATCATCTGAAGTGGTAAGCAACTCTGCAGATAAAGTAGACATGAAGAGAACATCATTGTCACTATCATGTGTGACTGCATTGATCTCCTCGATCTTCACTTTTCCTTTGTCCTCCCTTGGACTCTCTTCGTTTTGATTTGCACCCCAATTTGCATTCTTTTTCTTATCCTTTTGCTCTCTTTTCAGCTTGTAGCAATCCTTTTTCATATGGCCCTTCTTGCCACAATGGTAACACTCAATGTTCCGTGCCCTGGATTTGCTACGTGACTTCACTCTTTCTTGGGACTTCCCCCTGAACTGTGATCTGCCCCTTTGCTTATTTAAGGCTGCATCCTGCTTGTTGCCATCCATAGACTTCCGTCTAATCTCCTCGGCCAACAAGCTACCCACAACATCATCAAATTTCAGTACTCCACCAGGTGCAGAGTTACTGACAGCTGTACGGAAGGTATCCCATGAGGATGGCAATGAACATAAGAGAAATATTGCCTTAGTCTCCGCATCAAAATTCATTTTCTGAGCCTGAAGCTGGCTGAAAATAATATTGAATTCATTCAAGTGAGAAGCAATGGAGACCCCTTCCTTCATCTGCAGCTCAAACAACCTCTTCATGAGGTAAACTTTATTAGAGGCAGTTTCCTTTTCATAAGTGGCACACAATTTCTTCCACAAATCTTCCGTAGTCTGCTCATTTACTACTGTGAAATAAACTGACTCTGCAAGATGAAGTCTAATAGTAGACTTTGCTAATGCATCCAACTCATTCCAATCATCCTCAGACATATTTGCAGGCTTAGCTTTAATCCCTGCCAAGGGTTTAATCTGCTTCTTTTGAATAAGCACATCCCTTATTTGTTCTTTCCACAAAGAAAAGTTTGTCCCATCGAACTTTTTAATGCTGAAAAACTCCTTTTCAGGCATGGAAGAGGATGCCATGATGCAAATGAAACAAAATGCCAAATGCTAGTGCCTGCAAGAGAGAATCACACCAAATACCAGGTGCACCCAAATGTGTATGCCACAATAGACTGAAATATCACCAAACTCAAAGCTCAAAGCATCAAAAGATGCATCTGACTCATGTGCATATACTATGCATCCATATGAGCAAATCTGGCCCAAAAGAAAATGCCAATAAGTGCCAAATGACTCAAGCATAAACACTGTCCACTGGCATATACATCAATAATTTCTCATCCAAGAGAGCATAGCACTATCAGTGCATCACCTGCAATGTTTCAAAGCTGTCCCTCAGCATAAAATAGCATCCATGTGCAAAGTGTCCATAAAAAATAGCATCCCACAAGGCAATTTGGGCCTATCAGCGCATCCAACAAGGACCGCAATGCATCCAAATGGCCTATAAATCATCCACTGCAACCCAATGCATACCACGAATGAGCGCACACTGCTCAAACTGCAACCAGAGTGATCTGCATAAGGTATGCTCAAGAAATCATAGTCCCACGGTAATGAGCGCTACTGAAAATAGAACCTGAGATGCTTCAAAACATGGGCGTCATTGCATAATCGGACTCAGCAAGAAAATCTGCAAATATCTCTCTTCTGCCAGAACTCCAAAATCTCAACCGATGAGTGAGAAACGGGAGTCAATACTTATCCACTGCCATGTGGCATAAATCTAAGGTTTCAAAACCTTAGTATGAAAAATGCATAACAGAGAGACGAAATCGAATACACAGAGATTTATAACTCTGAAAATCCTCCACCGAATCGCGCAAGGACTGATAGGTAGGGGTTTTTGGGCGTCCGGGACGCAATGGGACAGACGGTTTTGGAAACCGTGGTCTCAATCACTGGGTCCAACACACGGACTGAAAAACGTTTTTGGAAACAGAGCTATCTGTAAACTCCACCGGAGTGCGAATGATGAGCAACATAGAAGTTTTAGGACCTCCTGAGTCCACCGTAACTGACAGATCTGCAAATGGTTGCTCCAAACTTGAGTTCCAACACCCGGGCAAAAAACGCAGGAATTGACACAGTGAGTCAGAAATCCACTGAAATGATCTCAGATTCAAGAATGAAGGTGTTTCCAAGCTCCTGAAGTAATGTGGACACCAAAAGCAAGCAATAGTTGCCTCCACAAGTCAATACGGAGTCTCTGTCATCGAACGGAACAGGGAAAAGCTCAAAAAACGACTTTTTCTTTGAAAGCTCTTAACAGGCTCTCAAAACCACTTCGCAAAGCCAAAGTGACTTTTCCAAAGGTTCCTCCAAGGTCTCTGCATACTCGGATGCAAGTAAAGTCACCCACAAAGCTTCCCACAGAGCTTCTCCTTCCTCCCACAGAGCTGCTGAGCTTCAAGCATTCACGCACGCTTAGCTAGATCACCCGGGCTCTGATACCAGTTGAGAGTGCTCTCAACGGAAGCAAGAACGGAAGAGGGAGAGAGAGTGAGAGAGAGAGACAGAGAGCCACACAAGTTTTGCTGGGTGCAGAACCACCCTAATCTTCTTTTTCATTCATTTATATATGTGTTTGAGTATTGTACATAACTGGGGTTAAGGCACAGTGACCTTTAACCCCCACAATATGCAAAACTCGCGATGTGGTCTTGCATGTGTGAAGATAGTGGGAGAGAGGGAAGGAGTCTCACTTGCGGCTTTCTCACATGCACAAATGGGGGAATACACACAAAGGTGGAGGCTGAAAACAGTTTTCCTCTTCTTAGTTGTGAAAGCCAAAAGAACTCTAGTACAAAGAAATAGAAGAACCCTATATGTGGGTCTCAAAACCAAACTCAACTAACTAAGGTGGCATACTAACTGAGCCACGAACTAGTGTAGATAAGGATAGCTGTCATCCAGCTATTATTCATGGGCGGTGTACCAACCGCATCTCCAGCTAACAAGTCGGTGACATAAATGCACAACAGTCACCCTGGCATATTGCGAGTGGAGCTCGATATCTCAACACTCCCCCTCGAGCTCAATCCCAATTCCTGCACACCAAGCAGGTCTCTGAACTTGCGCAGCTTCTCTGCGCCCAATGCTTTCGTGAATATGTCAGCTACCTGATCCTCTGTGCTGACATAAACTAGATCAATAAGACCTAGTAAAACCTTCTCCCGCACATAGTGATAATGCACCTCAATGTGCTTTGTTCTGGCATGAAAGACTGGGTTCTTTGCCAAGTGTATACTGCTCATGTTGTCACAATAAATGACAACCGGCCCATCTATAGACTGATGCATATCATAGAGTAGCTTATGCAACCAAGCTACCTCACATGCAGCCATTGCTGCACCCCTGTACTCAGCCTCTGTGCTCGACAAGGCAACTGTAGGCTGTTTCTTGCTGCTCCAAGTGACTGCAACACTCCCAAAAGAGAACACATACCCACTGGTAGATCGTCTATCAGAAATACTACCAGCCCAATCAGCATTAGTGTATCCATGCAACTGTATCTGAACGCCAGCCTCATAAAATAGTCCATACTGCAATGTGGACTTCACATACCTGAGTATGTGTCTAGCCGCATCCAAATGCGGTTTCCTTGGAGCCTGCATAAACTGACTTACCAACCCAACAGCATAGCTCAAATCCGGCCTGGTAATAGTCATGTAAATCAAACTTCCTACTATGCGTCTGTACATAGTAGGGTCTTCCAGAAGCTCACCTGCATCTGCGCTCAGCTTCACATTCTGCTCCAAAGGAACTGAAATAGGCTTACAGCCTGTCATCCCATATTTGGACAGCATGTCTAGTCCATACTGCCTCTGCAAGAGCTGTATCCCACTTGGTGATCTAATCACCTCAATGCCCAAGAAATAACGCAGCTCTCCCAAATCCTTCATCTCAAACTTCTGCCTTAATAGCATTTTCACATGAAGGATATCTTCATCACTATCACCTGTGATGATCAAATCATCAACATAAATGACCAGCAGCATAATCCCTTTCTCTGTTTTTCTCACATAGAGTGAGAAATCTGCCTTGGAAATCTAAAAGCCAATAGTGACAAGATATTGTCCTATCTTGTCAGACCATGCTCTCTAGGTGCTTGCTTCAAGCCATACAAGGCTTTCTTCAACCTGCAAACAAACTCGGGATGAATAGCATGAACATAACCTGCTGGCTGCTCCATAAAGACCTCTTCTTGCAAATCACCATGCAAGAAGGCATTCTTTACATCCATCTGATGTAAAGACCATCCCTTTGATGCAGCCATAGCAATGGCTGCTCTTACGGTTGCCATCCTTGCAACCGGGCTGAAAGTTTCTTCGTAATCAATGCCATATGTCTGTGCATACCCCTTGACAACTAATCTTGCCTTGTATCTATTCACAGAACCATCTGCATTGTGCTTGATCTTATAAACCCACTTACAACCAATTGCATTCTTGCCTTTAGGCAAAGGCACCAATTCCCATGTAGCATTAGCATCCAAGGCATCCATTTCTTCATCCATGGCTTTCTCCCATTTTTCATTTCCCATGGCTTGCTCAAAAGAAGTGGGTTCTGGTTCCTGTATCACTTTGACCATATAGGCATAGTGAATGGCTGTAAATCCATCATATTTCAGCCTATCCACAGGATACCTGACCCTGGTAGACCTGCACAAAATAGGCTCACTTCCAGGTGCTCTCAAAACATCCCTGGTCTTCCTTACTCCAGGTGTAACAACAGAAGGAATACCCAACTCATCATCAATGCTCTGTTCTGAGCCACTGGATTCACCATCCACACAAGAGTGACCTGCATTCACATCAAACATGGGCTGATCTACCTTCTCTTTTCCTTTTTGTGATACCTGCGTACCACTCTCTGCATTGCTTTGAGGGGATTCTCCTGATCTCAATCTGCCTGTCCATGGTGAAGCATGTGAACCACTGGTAGAGGACACTCCAGGTCCACTGATATTTTGTGGTTGCTGCTGTGCATTCTGTGCAGCATTACCATTTTGTGCATCTACATCAATCATCACATTTACTGGTTTATACCAGCTGCTCATCTCATCAAAAACAACATCTCTGCTCACTGTGAACTTACGTGTAGAAGGGTTATAGCATCTATACCCTTTCTGCTGCCCTTTCTGCTGCAGAGAATAACCAATAAAGATGCACTTCTCAGCTTTTGGATCCAACTTGGACCTCAACTCATCTGGCACATGGACATAGGCAATGCAACCAAAAATCTTCAAATGAGAAATATCTGGTTTCCTACCAGTATACATCTCCTCTGGCGTCATGCCATGTATTGCTGCAGTGGGAGTCCTGTTCATTATATAGACTGCTGTAGCAACTGCTTCAGCCCAATAATAGTCTGGTAGATCTTTGTCATTTAGCATAGCTCGAGATACCTCTCCAATATGCCTGTTTTTTCTTTCTGCAATTCCATTTTGCTGTGGGGTATGGCTGCATGAATATTGCTGCTTTATACCATGCTCCTGCAAGAACCTTGCAAACTCATTTGAGAGGTCCTCTCCCCCTCCATCTGACCTTAGGCATTTTATTTGCAGGCCTGTTTCTTTTTCAACCATAGCTTTGAAAGCTTTGAAGTGCCCAAACACTTCACTTTTCTTTTTCATAAAATACACCCAGAGTTTTCTGCTGAAGTCATCAATAAATGTGACAAAATAGTGACAGCCTCCAATAGATGCAGCTTTTGTAGTCCACACATCAGAGTGGATTAATTCCAATGGCTTTTTACTCTCTTGAACATGCCTAGGAAAAGGTTTCCTTGCCTGTTTTCCAAATTGACAGGCTTCACAAACCTTGTGCATTTCTGCAACCTTGAATTTAGGCAATCCTGCAACAATATTTTGGGCTTGCATTGATTTAAGTCACTGTATATTAACATGACCAATGCGTTTGTGCCAGATATCAATATCTGCAACTACACCGGTCCCATGTGCAAACATTGCTGCACTCAATTCAGGCATGTCTGCATCCAACGTAAACATCCTGCCCTTCTTCTTTCCTTTTGCTATCAAGCGACTGTGATTTTTCATATCCTCAACAAAGCATCCATGAGGATTAAATCTAACCTGCAAGCCCTGCTCAACCATTTGACCAACAGAAACTAGGTACTTGGTGATGTTCGGGACATGAAATACATCAGACAAGTATTTCTTTTTCCCATCCTACATAGACAAAGGAATTTTGCCAATCTGCACAATAGGATGTGCAGTATCATCACCAGTCTCCACAAATCCTAGTTTTTCCATTTTCCTTGCATCTTGCATCCATTCTGCATGACCTGTCATGTGGTTTGACGCACCTGAGTCAACATACCACACATCATTTCGTCACTTGTCACAGAATTGGTCATATGCTGCACCATAAATAGATGCTCATTTCTGTCATTACCCTGCCTACTAGAAGATGCATAATTGCCTTGCTGCAATTTTCCAGTCATAATGTCATTCTGCTTTTTATAGCAGTCCTTAGCCATATGACCCATTTTGCCACAATAGTAGCATTCAACATTGCTGTTTGCATTTTGGCCTCTCTGCCATCCACCACGGCCTCTTTGGCTCCCCCTGCCTCTAGAGTTACCACGTCCTCCTGCATAGGACTGGTTTTCTTGCATTTGCTGCATATTCTGATTTCTACCACGGCCTGCAGATCGGCCTCCTCTACCTCTGCCTCTACCTCTGCCAGCATTTGAGTAGAAGACAGTTTCTTTTGAAGTTCCTGCTGAAGAAGATGCACCCCATTTCTTTGCTCTTTAGAAATTAGAAGAGCAATCAGCTCCTCAAAATCAGGAAATTTTTCACGGACGGCAATGGATGTCCGGAACTGTGCATAATCCTTTCCTAGACCATTCAAGGTCACAGAAACCAAATCATCATCATCCACTGGCGACCCAATGGAAGCAAGTGCATCTGCAATTTTCTTCACTTTCATGTGGTAGTCATTTATGCTCAAATTTTCTCTCTGCACATTGTGCAACTCCTGTTTGAGTTGCATTTTCCTGGCTTGCATATTTGTGCTATACATTTTTGCCAAAGTATCCCATGCCTCTTTTGGCATATTTGCATCCTGAATATGCACAATCATGGAGTCCGAAATACTGATAGACAGCCAGTACATAACTTTCCTGGCTCTCTCATGCCATCCTTTGAATGCCTGCATTTCCTGTTGACTGGGAACATTAGGAAGAACAGGTTCTTCTTCATTTCCTGTAATGAACTCCCAATAGCCTTTTACCATCAAGAAATTCGTCATTCTAAACTTCCATGCCTAGAAGTTGTTCTTGTCAAGCTTTTCAGTGACAATCTGTGAAAGAGAATCAGATGCCATTACAGAACACTGCAAAATATTCTGTCACTGCAAAAAACACAGCTTTTGCCTCACACGGGCAGAATTGCAAAACTGACGAAAGTGATATTTCACCACACAGTCACTTCCTAGTGACGATTTTGCATCAACAGGCAACAAGCATGAATCTGCAACTCCCAATATCTCTGCACAAAGGCATACGATGCAATTTCTGCGGCAACTTTTCACCGACCTGCAGAACAGTGGTCGCACAGCAAAAACAGGGCCTTTTTCTGAGTGCCTGCGGAGAACTTCCATCTCCAAAACGGGCCCCGAAATGACCTCGAATCAGAAAAATAACGTCACCATGGGCTTTGCCCTTCCCGCAGCATATACTAAGCTCTCGCCACACCGCGAAGGGCGTCTCAATTTGAGACAGTGCACTCTTGCACTTCTAGCTGTGCTACCTGCAGAGATTTGCTCCCAAACTCGAAATAGGAAAGCAACACTAGTCCTCTTACCAGGACACCACGAACTTGGCTTGCTTTCTTCAGCTCCTTACCACGAACAAGGCTCTGATACCATGTGAAGATAGTGGGAGAGAGGGAAGGAGTCTCACTTGCGGCTTTCTCACATGCACAAATGGGGGAATACACACAAAGGTGGAGGCTGAAAACAGTTTTCCTCTTCTTAGTTGTGAAAGCCAAAAGAACTCTAGTACAAAGAAATAGAAGAACCCTATATGTGGGTCTCAAAACCAAACTCAACTAACTAAGGTGGCATACTAACTGAGCCACGAACTAGTGTAGATAAGGATAGCTGTCATCCAGCTATTATTCATGGGCGGTGTACCAACCGCATCTCCAGCTAACAAGTCGGTGACATAAATGCACAACAGTCACCCTGGCATATCGCGAGTGGAGCTTGATATCTCAACAGTATGTACTTGATGAGGTCTTCAAAATCGTCTCGATCTCCCAAGTAGGGGCCTAGGACATCTATGCTCTTATCAAAGACTAGAAATAACTCCTCCTCTCTATCAATTAATTAAGTATGGGAGATGAAATTGTGGAAGGCAGACCTAGCAGAATCCATGGTAGTTTGGTAGCTAGGAGAACTATGGCTATGATAGTGAAACTTTGAAACTAAAGTAACTTTATAACGTATGTATACCCAAATGCTCTAAATATAAATAATAAAAAGAATTATAAATTTTTTGGGCAAAACTTGACATTGACATGAAACAAAACCATTCAAAACATCAAAATTAATTGCACCACTATTAATTGGAAAATGTCAAAATCCACAATTGTTCCACCCCACATTGTTTACAATCTTCAATATTGCAAGAGGGATAAAAGTGGCACTATGCATGAGCTTCACTGCACGCTTTCCTACCTTTTCACCATTTAAGGTAAAGTGAAAGGACTTAGACATGCCGTCCTCCATGACCAATAGTTGTTCCCGCACATCCCTGAGAGTCCACTGTGATGTGACAGTCACATTCATCTCCCAAATGAGAAGCAATACATAAACTTACCCCTGTATTATCATCGTCTTTAGAGTCAAGAGGGAGCCAATTGCCACCTGTTTTCTTCTAGCGCCTATATTGGAAAGCAAAATATAACATTTGGCGGGAGATGTGGTACTTGACAACCACATTGTCCTTACATACATGGCATTGAAATAGATCACCCTTTTGTTCACCTGACCTACTTCCCCAATTCACCCCAAGCAATTCCTCAAGGGCATTCTCATGTAAGCACTTGCATGACCACATGGTTTTTGTTCCATGCATCTGGATATTATGAAAACAAGAAGCAAAAATATGCAGAGGCATAAACCAAGAAACCTTACCCATTTAGAGCCAAATGTAAACTTCATGGCCATGCCCACATCCTTTGCAATCTTTTCCTTATATGATTGCACTGTTCTTGTGTCCACCATGCTGCAATCCATGTCTTCAAGTTGTGGTGTTGCAATGCATTGAAGATGGCCATAGCCTGATGCCGTTCTTGGAGTAATGTACTTGGCATTATACCAATAGATATTTCTCTATTTCAAAGCAGAGGACTTCTCTCCAGCATGCATTTTTCTTCCTAAATCCTCATGAATGTAGTAAACTTACCTAAGAAGCACTTGACTGGTTCCCACTGCTGAAAGTCTGAAGGAAATACATCTACTATGCACAAGTGCTATTTCAAAATACAATTTCAAACTGACTCATTACACTGTTTCTATTTCAAAATACAATTTTAAACTGACTCATTCAAAATCTTACACAAAATGGAGACTTATGCGATGGTATTGTCGATTGACTTCTTGATGGAGGAAGGTGCATGTCCTTCCCCATGTAGATGTGTTGCACCTTTGCAAGCCATACTTTCTTCCCAAGCTTGAATAGACGTGCCCGTAAGTTTTTTTTTAAGTTCAGTAAATGCATCTGTGTGCACGTCTGTGCGTGCTTTGTCTTGTTGTGGTGGCACATCAATCCTTTTTTGCAAATGAGATTTGGTGAAAGGTGAGTCTTCTTTTTTTCACTAAATCTCATTTTTTGTCAACCTCTAAAATTCAAGCATAGAAATTAGCACGTAGGCTTAGCAATACAAGGAGAAACATGCTTCAACACTCACAAAATGAAATCTCACAAAAAATGAACCTACATTGCTTAAAGAGACAGACCTTCATGAAAAACTTCCTTTCACACAAGCAGAGAGGGAGAAGGGTGGAGAGGGTTTTTAGGGGCACTATATCACATGTACATGTGATGTCCGAGTTTGAGGTTAATATGCAAGAGTTGCAATCAACACAGTTGTACGAGGGTGCTAGGATGTCTAAACTACGGGCTTGTCTCTCAATCTTGAATCTGCAAGCAAAGTCTGGGTGTTGGGATATGTGTCTCGGCCTTAATGAGCTTAGCTCCCACATTCATTTGTCTCATTATTTGGATATTGTTTGTTTTGAGAATCGTCATTATTCGAAGCCTATGTATGTTTGAATTGCGATAGGTTGCTCCAGAAGATGTTGCCTGCACCAAATACCATGCCCGCGTCAAGAGATGAAGCGAAGAAGATGCTAACAACAATGGACATGGATAATGATACCATCCATGTTTGCCGTAATGATTGTATTCTCTTTTGCCGTGAGCATGGAGATTTGGCTACTTGTCCGAAGTGTGGGGAACAATGATATAGAGATGACTTGCAGGGTGAGCAGGTACCGGTAAAGGTCTTGAGACACTTTCCCAACATTACAAGAATACAGCACATGTTTGGATGCAAATCTATAGTGGAGTTGATAACTTGCCATGCATCTCATCGGTCCACTAATGACACATTGAGGATTCCCGCACATTATGTAGCTTGGAAGCACATAGACAATTAGTGGCCAAACTTTGTGAGGGAGCCACACAACTTACATCTTGGGCTTGCCATGGACGGCATCAATCCTTTCAGGTTATGCTCGATATCTTGGTTGACATGGCCCATAGTCTTAGTGAATTAGAATATCCCACCACGTCTAACAATAAAGAAGGGACACCTCATGCTTGCACTGCTATGCCAGGGAAGTACAAGGCCAAAAACATGGACGTGTACATGGCAGCTTTGATAGAGGAGTTAGATAATGGCACCAATGACATTCATCACATGGATTTTTGAGGATGCACCTGCCATCCTTCATCCTCCATGTGATGAATGGCACTAATGTCATTCTCTAAGTAACCACATGATGTTTTGGAGAACGGCACCAGTGCCATTATCCTCAAATTCATTTGAGCACTAATGCCAATCTCAATGGGAGTTTGTAGCCATACTCCATGAGAGTATGTGAAGATCCTGCATGAGAGTTTGTGGATAGGGAATTGGTGCCATCCTCCATGATGTTGGTTCCATTCTCCAGAACAATTCTATTCTCCACAACACATGATGGTTGGAGAGTGCCATTCTCCACAATATCATATAATTATTTGGAGAATGTCACCAGTGCTATTCTCTGCTCTCCATGTATTGAATGGCACTAATGTCATTCTCAACCACATCATATGATTATTTGGTGAATTGCACTAGTACCATTTCCCACAACACCATCAGACTTTTTGGAGAATGGCACCACTGACATTCATCACATGGATTGTGGAGGATGGTACCAATGCCATTCTCCATTCTCCATGTGATGAATGGCACTGATGCCATTGTCAAGTAACCTCATGATGTTTTGGAAAATGGCACCAATGCCAATATCCTCAAATTCATCTATGAAATAATGCCGATCTAAATGGGAGTTTGTGGAGAATGGCACCCATGCCATACTCCATGAGAGCTCGTGGAGATTGGCAGTGGTGTCATCCTACATGACCTTGTGGATAATGACACTAGTGCCATTCATCCCATGGATTGCCAAGAATGGAACAAGTTCCATTCTCTAGATATCAAAGTTATCCTACCAGTGGAACACAAAACATGATATCAGGGTTATCACATTAGAGTCTTCACAAATAATATGTATAGGAACCTAATACATGATGACTATAGAATGGTACTAATGCCATTGGTGACAATACTTTATGATTATTTGGAAAATGGCACCAGTGACATTCATCACATGGATTGTGGAGGATGGAACCAATGCCATTCTCCATTCTCCATGTGATGAATGGAACTCGTGCCATTCCCCAAATATTCATATAGTGTTGTGAACAATGGCACCAGTTTCATTCTCTAAAAATACATCTGATCTTTTGGTGATAATGGTCCACTCATGATGGTAGGATCATGGTTCTAGTGTCATTTTTCAAAAAATCATTTGATGTTGTGTAGAATGTTCATTATCATGCTAGTGGAACATAACACATGATGGCTAGAAAATGGCACTGGTGCCATTGTCCAAAAAATCATATGATATTATGGAGAATGGCACCAGTGTCATTCATCACATGGATTGTGGAGAATGGCACCAGTGACAATATTCATGCTCCATGTCATGAATGGCACTAACATAAATCTCCATTACATCATATGATTCTTTCAAGAGTTGGCACTAGTTCCATTCTCCACAATTTCATCTGATGACCTTGAGAGAATGCCAGAACAACATATCTCCATGTGAGTTTGTGGAACTAGTGACAATTACTGCATGGATTGTGGAGGATGGCACCAATGCAATTCTCTATTCTCCATGTGATAAATGGCACTGATGCCATTCTCCAAGTAACCACATGCAAGTTTTGGAGAATGGTACCAGTGGCATTCTCCTAAAATTCATGTGAGAACTAATGCCAATCTCAATGGGAGTTTGTGAAGAATGGCACCAGTGCCATTCCATGAGAGTATGTGGAGAATCATGCATGAGCATTTATGGATAGTGGAATTGGTTCCATCCTACATGATGTTGGTTCCATTCTCCACAACACGTGATGGTTGGAGAATGGCAGTGGTGCCATTCTCCACAACATCATATGATTATATTGAGAATGTCACTAGTGCTATTCTCTATTCTCTATGTGTTGAATGGCAATGATGCCATTCTCAACCACATCATATGATTATTTGGTGAATGGCACTGGTACCATTGTCCACAACACCATCTGATTATTTGGAGAATGGCACCAGTAACATTCATGACATGCATTGTGGAGGATGGAACTGATTCTATTCTCCATTCTCCATGTGATGAATGGCACTGGTGTCATTCCCCAAATATTCATATAGTGTTGTGGACAATGGCACCAGTACCATTCTCTAAAACTACATCTGATGGTAGGATAATAGTACTAGTTTCATTTTCCAAATAATCATCTGATGTTGTGTAGAATGTTCATGATCCTACTACTGGAACATAACACATGATGTGAGGTTATCACATTAGAGTCTTCCCAAATAATATGTATAGGAACCTAATACGTGACGACTATAAAATGGTATTGGTGCCATTGTCCACAACACCATCTAATTATTTGGAGAATGGCACCAGTGCCATTCATCACATGGATTGTGGAGGATGGAACATGCCATTCTTCATTCTCCATTTGATTAATGGCAGTGGTGCCATTCCCCAAGTAACCACATGATGTTTTGGAGAATGGCATTAGTGCCATTCTCCTCAAATTCATCTGACCATAATGCCAATCTCAATCGGAGTTTGTGAATAATGACATCGGTTCCATACTCCACGGGAATATGTGGAGAATCTTGCATGAGAGTTTGTAGATAGTGAAATTGGTGCCATCCTCCATGATGTTGTCAAGAATGGCACTAGGCTCATTCAACTATGGATTTAAGAGGATGGCACCAGTGTCATTCTCCAGGTGCCAACGTTGACACATGAGAGTTTTATCATAGGAAATTTGAGAGTAACCTAACACATGATGGTTGCAAAATGGTAGTAGTTCCATTCTCCACAACAGAGCTATTCTCCACAACACATGATCATTCGAGAATGGCACTGGTGCCATTCTCCAAAACATCATATGACTATTTGGAGAATGTTACCACTGCTATTCTCTATTCTCCCTGTGATGTTGCCATTCTCAATCACATCATATGATTATTTGGTCAATGGCACTGGTACCATTGCCCACAACACCATCTGATTATTTGGAGAATGATATTAGTGACTGTCATCACATGAATTGTGGAGGATGGCACCAATGCCATTCTCCATTCTCCATGTGATGAATGGTACCAGTGTCATTCTCAAAGTAAACACATGATGTTTTGGAGAATGGCACCAGTGCCATTCTCCTCATATTCATGAGGACTAAATCCAATCTGGATGGGAGTTTGTGGAGAATGGCACTGGTGCCATACTCCATTAGAGCAAGTGGAGATTAGTAGTGGTGCCATACTACATGACCTTGTGGAGGATGACGCCAGTGCCATTCATCACATGGATTGTCAAGAATGGCACAAGTTCCATTCCCCAGATGTCAAACATAACAAATGATGGTTGGAGAATGGCAATGGTGCCATTGTCTAAAAACTCATATGATATTATGGAGAATGACACAGATTCCATTCTCCATAGCACATGATGGTTGGAGAATGGCACCAGTGCCATTCTTCACGACATCATATGATTATTCCGAGAATGTCATGAGTGCTATTCTCTATTCTTTATGTGATGAATGGCACTAATGTCATTCTCAACATCATATGATTATTTGGTAAATTGCTCTAGTACCATTGCCCACAATACCATCTGATTTTTTGAAGAATGGCACCAGTGACATTCATCACATGGACTGTGGAGGATGGCACCAATGCCATTCTCCATTCTCCATATGATGAATGGCACTGATGCCATTCTCCTCAAATCCATCTAAGAACTTATGCCAATCTCAATGGGAGTTTGTGGAGAATGGCACCGGTGCCATACACTATGAGAGCTTGTGGAGATTGCCAATGGTGCCATCCTACATGACTTTGTGGAGAATGACACTAGTGCTATTCATCACATGGATTGCCGAGAATAGCACAAGTTCCATTCTCCAGATGTCAAAGTTATTCTACCAGTGGAACACAAAACATGATGTTAGGGTTATCACATTAGAGTCCTCCCAACTACTATGTATAAGAACCTAACACATGATGACTATAGAATTGGTACTAGTGCCATTGTCCATAACTCTTTGTGATTATTTGGAGAATGGAACTAGTACCATTCATCACATGGATTGTGGAGGATGGAACCAATGCCATTCTCCATTCTCCATGTGATCAATGTTATTGGTGCCATGTCCCAAATATTCATATAGTGTTGTGGGGAAAATGGCACCAGTGCCATTCTCTAAAACTAAATTTGATCTTTTGGTGATAATGGTTCTAACTCATGATGGTAGGATAATGTTACTCGTGTAATTACAATCATCTGATATTGTGTAGAATGTCCATTATCATGCCAGTGGAACATAACAAATGATGATTGGAGAATGGAACTGGTGCCATTGTCCAAAAAATCCAAGTGATGAATGACATTGGATTGAGAAGAATGGCACACATGGATTGAGGAGAATGCCGCATATGGATTGCGGAGAATGACACCAATGCCGAACTAGTGCCATTCTCCAAACTTCAACTCATATAGAATTCAAATTATTTCATGTATGTCAAATTATCACAGATGATGGTTAGAGAGTGGCACTGGTGCCATATGATTATATTCACAGTGGCACCCATGCCATTAATCACAAGGATTGAGGAGAATGTCACAAGTCCCATTCACCATTCTCCAGTCTCCATGTGATGAATGGTATTGTATTGACAATGGCACACATGGTTTGAGGAGAATGACACACATGGATTGAGGAGAATGACACCAGTGCCATTCTCGATTCTGCATGTGATGATTGGTATTGGATTGAGGAGAATGACACCAGTGCCATTCTCCATTCTCGATGAGATGAATGCCATTGGATTAAGGAAAATGACACACATGGATTGAGGAGAATGGCACCAATGCCATTCTTTATTCTCTATGTATGAATGGCACTAGTGCCATTCTTCAAATATGCATATGATGTTGTGGAGAATGGCACCAGTGCCATTCTCCAAACTTCAACTCATATAGAATGCAAATTATTTCATGTATGTCAAATTATCACAGATGATGGTTAGAGAGTGGCACTGGTGCCATATGATTATATTCACAGTGGCACCCATGCCATTAATCACAAGGATTGAGGAGAATGTCACAAGTCCCATTCACCATTCTCCAGTCTCCATGTGATGAATGGTATTGCATTGAGGAGAATGGCACACATGGTTTGAGGAGAATGACACACATGGATTGAGAATGACACCAGTGCCATTCTCAATTCTACATGTGATGATTGGCATTGGATTGAGGAGAATGACACCAGTGCCATTCTCCATTCTCCATGAGATGAATGCCATTGGATTAAGGAAAATGACAGACATGGATTGAGGAGAATGGCACCAGTGCCATTCTCCATTCTCTATGTATGAATGGCACTAGTGCCATTCTTCAAATATGCATATGATGTTGTAGAGAATGGCACCAGTGCCATTCTCCAAACTTCAACTCATATAGAATCCAAATTATTTCATGTGTGTCAAACGTGGATTATTCTTCAAATATGCATATGATGTTGTGGAGAATGACACACATGGATTGAGGAGAATGACACCAGTGCCATTCTCGATTCTGCATGTGATGATTGGCATTGGATTGAGGAGAATGACACCAGTGCCATTCTCCATTCTCCATGATATGAATGCCATTGGATTAAGGAAAATGACACACATGGATTGAGGAGAATGGAGGGAGAATGGCACCAGTGCCATTCTCCATTCTCTATGTATGAATGGCACTAGTGCCATTCTTCAAATATGCATATGATGTTGTGGAGAATGGCACCAGCGCCATTCTCCAAACTTCAACTCATATAGAATTCAAATTATTTCATGTATGTCAAATTATCACAGATGATCGTTAGAGAGTGGCACTGGTGCCATATGATTATATTCACAGTGGCACCTATGCCATTAATCACAAGGATTGAGGAGAATGTCACAAGTCCCATTCACCATTCTCCAGTCTCCATGTGATGAATGGTATTGCATTGAGGAGAATGGCACACATGGTTTGAGGATAATGACACACATGGATTGAGGAGAATGACACCAGTGCCATTCTCGATTCTGCATGTGATGATTGGCTCAAAATATTCATATCATGTTCTCTCTCTCTCTCTCTCTCTCTCTCTCTCTCTCTCTCTCTCTCTCTCTCTCTCTCTCTCTCTCAATTGGTCAAAACCTTATCCATATAGTGATAACCTATGAAGAGTTTTATGGCCAAATCTTTTGGTTATGGTGGAAATCAATTGCATGAGGCTAGAGGATTAAGCCATGGTGGAAAATGGTCAAAAATATAATGCCATATGGTCCAAATATTATGGCTCTAATGTCTAAAAAGGTTTTAAAATCTTAGGACATAATGTCTAAACATCAGGCTAGATGGTCAAAACTTTAGCCATATATTGATTAATCTCATGGATTACACACAATGGTTCAGGTCCCATTCCCTAGATGTCAATGTTATCGCAGATGATGGTTAGAGAATGGCACCAGTGCCATTGTCCACCACACCATATGAGTAAAATATTGATATTGGCACCTATGCCATCAATCACAAGGATTGAGGAGTGTGGCACCAGTGCCATTATCCATTCTCTATGTATGAATGGCACTAGCACCATTCTTCAAATATTCATATGATGTGGAGAATGGCACCAGTGCATTCTCCAAAGTTCAACTCGTATAGAATTCAAATCATTCCATGCATGTCAAATTGTCACAGATGATGGTTAGAGAATGGCACTGGTACCATTGTCCATCTCTCTCTCTCTCTCTCTTGGTCAAAACCTTATCCATATGGTGATAACCTACGAAGAGTTTTATGGCCAAATCTTTTACATATGGTGAAAATCATTTGCATGAGGTCAAAGGATTGAGCCATGGTGGCAAATGGTCGAAACTATAATGGCATATGGTCGAATTGTTATGGCCCTAAGGTCTAAAAAGTTCTAAAAATCTTAGGTCATAAGGTCTAAAAATCAAGCTAGATGGTCAATTACGAAGAAATTCTCCATGTGATGAATGGCATTGGTGCCATTCTTCAAATATTCATATGATGTTGTGGAGAATGGCACCAGTGCCATTCTCCAAACTTCAACTTGCCTTGTGAAAAAAATTCAAAATTAGGCGGGAAATTTGAATTTAGAATTCAAAACTTTCTCAAATTAAAAAATTTGAGTTCAAAAAATTATAATGTTAAAATGGAACATTTCAATTTTGAATTTGAATTTGAATTTGCATTTGCAATACAATTTCAATTTGAAGTTGAGAGCTCTCTCTCTCTCTCTCTCTCTCTCTCTCTCTCTCTCTCACCCTCTCGCTCTCTCTAGGTGAGAGAGAGCGTGAGCGGCGTGAGAGTTGCACGAGAGAGAGAGAGAGAGAGAGTAGTTGGAGCAAAGAGTAGCTTTAGGAGAGAAGGGAGCGTAGGAGGGAGAGGAGAGCATCGTAGGAGACGAGAGCGTAGGAGGAGGAATTTGATGAAACCAAGTCATAGGATGAGAGTCAAGAAAGCAAAATCCCAAGATGCCAAACCTACGTATTGATTCACCTCTTGCCAGATGGATTGTTATCGCCTTCCTTCGGTTTCTAAACTTCTTGTGGATTGCACGGACGAAACCAACAGCTTCTCAAATCTCGTGAAGATTTGACATGACAAGCAGCACATTTCGATTCCGGACTGTGGATGCAGATTTCGAGAGGAGCATGACAATGATGAATTTCGGGAGTAGGCTATCATCAGATGAGAGAACTAGCCAATTCTTTAGCGAATTTGCAACATAATTTATTATCGTTTAGCGAAACGACAGAATTTGTTATCCTTTAGCGAACTTGCAAGAGGAAACGTCGATCCTCACCTTCTCAGTCTTAACATGTTCACTTCCCTTGTCGGCAGCTTGAATTGTAGCGTTTCCTTTATCTAGTGTCTTTCCAGAATCCTTGGAGCATGATCGCGATCATAATGCATCCTTTACCGATTGCAGCCATTTCCCTTTCTTACCCATCGTCGTTCTCTCGGAGTCTCAGCTGTACCTGCGAGACGGTAATGGAACCTACTTTACCTCGCGGCACATTGAAAACAATACTGATTTGCTCATTACAGGGATTAGCCAGGGTTCGTTCAGAGCATTTGTGCGGTATTGGGATCGCAATGGACATCAATTCTAAAAGAGCGTAGAACAGAAAGCCTTCATTGATATATGAAGGTCTGCAAGGCAGATCAACGTCCTAAGGAAGAAAATGGAATGAGTACGATCGTGGATGAGCTGAGTTAAGGAATTAGCCTATGGTTTCTGAGCATGGATGACGAAATTGAGATGTTGCTAGAAGTTGCGAGGGGAGGCCCCGGGCTGCATCGTCGTTGTATTAGAAACAGAAGCTGTGCGGATTTTGACCTTGGAGGGAGAGGAGGAGGTAAGGTCTTTTGATTTTTTTAGGGTTCTTTTTTTCTATCATTGCTTTTTTTTTTTGCTTTCGTTTTGTTTTCATAAAACATTGCCTAAATTAATAGTGGGCCTAGGCTTGGGATTTGAGCAATCATAGTGGCCACTAAAGGAAAATTCAAAATATTATTCTTCAAGCTATGTTGAAGAGTAATACTTGGACCCTCATCTTGAAAAATCTTTGACTTTGCCTCTTAAGAGGTGGATTACGGTAATCATCCAAATTGATTACCACTTCTTTACGCTTTCTCATCTAGTCATCGAGAACATTTGGACACCTCCTAGAAACTACTCCTCTCTTGGTAATACTCTTCTAGTTGTCTTTCTAGGAATTTTTCCGGCTTGTTGTTGCTCGTCTAAATGTTGATCCTCCTAGGTATTGGATCTCTACCTCCACCAACTTAATGGAACAGATTACTCAGAGCTCTCCAAGGCATAAACTATCCTTTTAATTGTGGAAAAGTACCTATGGATAGATGCCAAGTACAAAATATTCAAGCTTCCTTGCCTTAATTGCATGTAGCCCAGAACAAAATTTTGCTATGATGGCTACGTGCACCTTAATAGGCCACTGAACCCACTATACTCTTGTTCAACTTCATCCACTGGTGGTATTCACCATCTTGGCCTGATAAGATTCATGCACTCCATGAGTAGCTAATTCAGCATTCAATGAGTTCCTCAATTGAGAATGCTTCTTACACACCCCTTGTACTTAAAATCCCCTCATGCACAAAGCATAACTGCTAGTGAGTGGAGTGGATAGGAGGATCCCCTCTAATGAAATTCGTTCTCTTGTGGTTGGTACAACCTTGCTATCTATAAAACCTAAGTGGGAGAGCCTCTAATGGACTTCCTTCTCTTGTGCTTGGTACAACCTTGCTATCTCTAAAATCTAGCTGAAGTCAATCTTAGGGTATTCAAACTTAACAAAGTGTCAAGGTTCAACTCAACAAAGTATCAAGGTTTGACTGAACAAAGGATCAAGGTTTAACCATTGTAGCCATCCATTGACTTCCCCCTTGTGACCAAGGGGTTTGTATTGATGGAAGTTTTCAACTATAGTGAGATACTTGCTCCCATAGCTCAAATGAAGGCAATACCAATGATAATTGCAATGGTATCTTATTCAAAGTGGTACATCTTCTAGATGGACATGAAATGAGAATTTTTAAATGGAGATATCAAGGACATTTATATGAGAGAAGCCACCTAGATTTTGAATGCAGGGTGACCAAACGGGGAAAGTGTGCATAGTCTCAGAAACATTGTATGACTTGAAATAGGCCCCTTGAGCATCATACCAATGGATCTATGACTCCTTCGGAAGAATCATCTTGATATAGAGTGCATAAGATGTAAACATCTATCAAGAATCATCTTGATATAGAGTGCATAAGGTGTAAACATGAATCTTCATCCAAAGGGGCCCAAGAAATAAATGATGATTTTATACATTGATGATTTGATCATAAAACAACCCACTAAAGGGATATTAGGTTCTTGACCATGATTACACTAGCTCACCATGTCAATGATATTGATATCCATGTCACGGTAAAACCTAACCATTCCAAAATTCTTGATCAAAACCCTCATCCTCATTCTCACAATGTATATCTCATAGAAATTAGAGTATCCAAACTATGCAAGTAATTAATGAAATATCACATGAAATGTAAAAATCAGATTATGTAGAAGATTAAAGAGAAACTTACATTAAAGGAGGGGCGGCCCTCTCTCTCTCTCTCTCTCTCTCTCTCTCTCTCTCTGTGTGTGTGTGTATATATATATATATATATATATATGAAATTCTTACCAACAAATAATACCTACACACAAACAAATGCAAGGTCATGATGATGGTGGAAATAATTCATGCTTTAGAAAAAAGTTCTATCAAAATACCAAAATTTCTAGGGACTCATTCATAGATTCTGGAGATTGGCACTAGTGCCATTCTCCAAAAACCCACGAGGGGATTGGCATCACTGCCATTTCTCTATGTGGGTTTGGGGAGAATGGCACAGGTGCCAATTTCCATAAACCCACATGGAGATCAACACTAGTGCAATTGTACATAGGAAAGCTAGACTCATATGGAGAATGGCACCGGTGCCATTCTCCACAATCCTACATGGAGAATGGCAATGGTACCATTCTCCCCCACTTCAGGGACATCTTTGTTGATCTTATTAAATTTTGCACAATCCCACATGTCTCCCCCACTTCAGGGACATCTTTGTTGATCTTATGAAATTCTGCACAATCCCACATGGAGAATGGTACTGGTGCCATTCTCCATAGGAAAGCCGGACTCACATGGAGAATGGCACCAGTGCCATTCTCCACAATCCCACATGGAGAATGGCACTGGTTCCATTCCCCATAGGAAAGCAAAACTCACATGGAGAATGGCACCAGTGCCATTCTCCACAATCCCACATGGAGAATGGAACCAGTGTCATGATGATGGTGGAAATCATTCACGCTTTAAAAAAAGTTTTATCAAATTACCAAAATTTTAGGGACTCATTCATGGATCTTGGAGATTGGCACCAATGCCATTCTCTAGAACCTACTAGGGGAATGGCATCAGTGCCACATCTCTATGTGGGTTTGGGGAGAATGGCATTGGTGCCATTCTCCATAAACCCACATGGAGATCCGCACTAGTGCCAATGTACATAGGAAAGCCATAATCATATGGAGAATGGCACCAGTGCCATTCTCCACAATACCACATGGAGAATGGCAATGGTACCATTTCCCAACTGCAAGGATGTCTTTGTTGATCTTATGAAATTCTGCACAATCCCACATGGAGAATGGCACTGGTGCCATTCTCCATAGGAAAGATAGACTCACATGGAAAATGGCACCAATGCCATCCTCCATAATCCCACATGGAGAATGGCAGTGGTGCCATTCTTCCCCACTACAAGGACATCTTTGTTGGTCCTATGAAATTCTTTTGTTGTGGCTTGTTCATAATTAATTTCTTTTAATCGCAATGAGAGGGGTAGATGCGGGGACAAGATCATGATGATGGTGGAAAGAAGTCATGCTTTAGAGAATAATTTTAGGGAAATAATTAATAGTTTCACAAAAAACTTGTATAGACTCATTCATGGATTCTGGAGATTGGCACCAATGCCATTCTTCAATAACCCACTAGGGCATTAGCATTGTTAGTAAACTGAAAGGAAAGCAAAGAGTGGACACAAACTCAGAATACTTGCATTATAGAATGAAGAAGAGTGAGGTCCTTAAGTAGGCACCTCATACATGCTCATTGACATCACTGATGACTTCAGAGCTCCACAATCATCTCCTCAATCTACTCCTAGATTCTCTCAATCATCCTATGTGGCTTTCCACCACCTAATTGTGCTTATGGGCACCTAACTGTGCCTCTAGCACTCACACATAGAAACCAAGGTGTGCCTGAGGCATACACCTTGAGATATCCCAACATACCCCCCCTCAAGGGAATGCCTCAGGCTATGTCAAGGATACATCTAGTCTCATAGTTTCTCATGCCATCTCATGGTGGTCAAGGATAAATCTATGGCTAGGTTCTCATGCTAGCAAGGGTTCACATGGGTGTAAGGTAAACAAAAGGGATACTAAAAGACCTTCCAATGGTTATCTCCCTTGCATGTACATGCACACAATGTCTGCAGGAGGTACCATGGAGCAAAAACACATACACATGGCCTACATCATATGGTGACCAGAGGTGTTTACAAAACACACAAAACACAATAGTTTATTTCATTCATTTTGGAGGACTATCCAGGCTGAGTACCTTGACATAAAAAGAGAGATCTGGAGCATACATAGAGATGATTTAAAATGCATAATCTTCAAAGAATGCCTCATCTTGTGGAGGCTCATCTGAAAGTAGATTTGCATTTTCTGTCTTTGCTTTGGCTCTGCAAAATTTCTCATGATGGTTGTTCTTGCCACAGTGTTTGCATGGATTAATTTTGAAGTAGTCTTTTGAAAGGTGATTTGTCTTTCCACAGTGATTGCAAGGGGTAAACTTGCCCTTCTGGACTTTTACAGCATAAACAGTGTCATTGCCTTTCCTGAGCTCCATATGCCTTTCTTCTTCTTGGAGAGCAGAGATAATACCTTCAAGATTAGGATTAGGAAGATTTTTCAAAGTGGTAACTATATGATCATAATCTTCAGGCATACTCTTAGGACACTGCCATAGCATCATCTGGAGTAATAGAAGAGTTGATAGAAGCTAATTGAGTCATAAGACTCCACATGTAGTTGACATGAGCTGCCAAAGTAGTACCACTAAACATCTTCAGTTCAAAGAAAGAGATTTTAAGTGATAATTTAGAGATGTGAGAGCTAGCACCAAAAATCATGTCAAGCTTCTGCCAAGCTTCTGAAGGAGACTCTAAGTTAGAGATGTGGTGAATATAATCATCTCCTAAAGCAAGAGCAATGATACCATATGCTTTCTCCTCTCTAGTGGGATCCCTTGCCGGGCGTGTCAGAGTTGAGGATTCTCCAGCATTGGAGGCTATAGAAGAAGCGGTTGGAGTTGGTTTGACAAGTCCCCAGAGGTTCTCCCTCATCAATGCAAATTTCACCTTCATCTGCCATGTGTGGAAGCCCTTCAATAGAGTAGCCATGAGAGGGTCTAACCCAGATATTGGGCAGTGTCTTTCTCTCTTACAAGGCAAAAAATAACTGAAAGGCTTCCAAAATATAAGCACTTGATGTAGCAAAGACTAGTGACCAATATTTAATCAATGATGCTTTTTCTTACATGTTTCATAGAGGTGGCTTAAAATGAGAACTTTCCAATAAAAACCAGGTATAGCAATTCAAAGCATAACTGAAGCTACACTTGTATGATGTTAATGAAAGTTTCAAAAAAACAGAAATGCTATAATAGCATCTTATGTAGCATCATCTTCAAAAAGCTTGTCAAAACTGTCAAAACCAAAAGGCTGAACTTGGAGGGCTTGTAGCTTACTCTTCAGAGCAAAGGAAAAGGGGGTTTCTAAGGCAAAAGAGAGCTGATATACCACAGAAGGTCCTCTGGGAAGAAGAGGTGCAAAAACACGTCAGAACTCCATAGCTTGCCCCTTCAAAGTCGACTGGTTTTTCACTGATTTCTCCTTGAATATGTAGCCATTGTTGCTTAGATTTTAGCATAGGATAGCCCAAGGCATGGAGAATCTACCCCTAAAAGGAATTAGAGGAAGATGAAGTATGTTGAGAGAAAACACAGAAGCAAAAGTCGACGATCTTCGTGTAATGGCGACGAAACGAGGGCGTCTTTCTTCAATTCCTTTCAGCCAGGGGTTCACCCCTTCAAGGTAGATCTCTAGCAGGAAGGGCATGGGAAATGCTTGAGAACCGGAGGAGAACAAGCTTAAGCAAACTTTGGGAAGAAGAGGAAGAGATGGTGAAGAAGAAGATGAAGAAGAAGATGATGAAGTGGCAGAAATGGGCTCAAGGGGGATCAAAGGGCTCTGATACCATGTTGGTAAACTGAAAGGAAAGCAAAGAGTGGACACAAACTCAGAATACTTGCATTATAGAATGAAGAAGAGTGAGGTCCTTAAGTAGGCACCTCATACATGCTCATTGACATCACTAATGACTTCAGAGCTCCACAATCATCTCCTCAATCTGCTTCTAGATTCTCTCAATCATCCTATGTGGCTTTCCACCACCTAACTGTGCTTATGGGCACCTAACTGTGCCTCTAGCACTCACACATAGAAACCAAGGTGTGCCGGAGGCATACACCTTGAGATATCCCAACATACCCCCCCTCAAGGGAATGCCTCAGGCTATGTCAAGGATACATCTAGTCTCATAGTTTCTCATGCCATCTCATGGTGGTCAAGGATAAATCTATGGCTAGGTTCTCATGCTAGCAAGGGTTCCCATGGGTGTAAGGTAAACAAAAGGGATACTAAAAGAGCTTGAGATATCCCAACAAGCATTAGTGCCATTTCTCTATGTGGGTTTGGGCTCCATAAACCCACATGGAGATTGGCACTAATGCCAATGTCCATAGGAAAGCTAGACTCACATGGAAAACGGCACCGGTGCCATTCTCCACAATCCCACATTGAGAATGGCACTACTGCCATTCTTCCCCACTACAAGGACATCTTTGTTGGTCTTATGAAATTCTTTGGTTGTGGCTTGTTCATAATTTATTTACCTATAATCGTAATGACATGGGATGGCTATCAAATGCGGGGACAAGGTCATGATGATGGTGGGGAATAAAGTGGTTGGAATTGGTGTAGTGTGTGAAATAGATCCGGAGGGTCGAGGCCTACTGTAGAGGTGTGAAGATTGGGGCAGAAAATGTATCGGTGATAATGGAGAAGTCTATCAATAGTAACATGCTTTGCCATTTTCCAGTATGGATGCAGTGCTTATTGGTGAGGCACTTTGGAGTGTTGTCAAGTGGTCTAAGGGATCTCTAAAACATGTTGGTGATTCTTTAGATGACCCTATGACTCAAGAAGGCGGACCAAGTGAGCCTGAGCCACCTTATGTTGAGGCAATGCGAGTTTCTTCATTGAAAATGAAAATTTCATTTGTGAATCTTGGTAAGAAAAAGATTGTCTTGTGGGATGAGAGCAAAACAAAGACCATGGGGGAAGGTGTGATCTTGTATGTTTTCCCAGGTGACTCTATAATTTTTGACCTATTGGGTAACGATTGCATTGGTGTGGGTATTGAAAAGAAAGAACAAATTACAAGAAGTGGGTCTTCTATGCAAGATGCTAGCTCTCTCAACCTAGTTAAGTGTCCCATCAAGTAGATTACCTTACTTAATCGAAGCCCATTGCAACAATATGTGCCCATGGACCACGTTGCTGGCATGGATGAGGTGGTCAATGATTGAATGTTGAAAAGGGGTGATCCATCTTCAAAGAAAAGAAGGTACACTTTCATTAATAGGGTGCCTAAACAAAGAGACCCGAAGTCTGTCACAGATGCCATGACAACTTCCATTGCAAGGGCTACATACACATGTACGAATTTGTTGCTGTCAAATACAAGAGAAAACCCACCCTCTTCAGAGAGAAGTGTTGTTGTTGAGCCACCATACCAAAAGTTTCCAGAGAACTTGCTACTCCAACTAGATAATTGTGGGTCTGAGAACAAAAATTGTTTGCATACCTTTCTCTTCTTGTAGCAAGGGGCATTTTCAAGACAGTTCAATTGGTCTTCTTGATGGCAAGACACACCCATGAGGACATTGATGCAATGTTTAGTAGGCAAACATCCACTTTCCCTCATTTGATAGATACATTCAAAAAATGTACATCATCTTCACCAGCACCATTTCTTCTTACATGGGTTCCTAACTTCAAGGATCATGTGGATTGCTACCTATGTGGTGGGAAAGAAATGCTAGTTGGTCATGCAAAGCCATTACAATTTTGATTTTACATGTAAGGTGACAAACCTACGATGTAGTACAAGGTGCATCCAAAATCACCGAATCGGATGCCCACCACTGAAGGGGGAATTGAGCTGTGGAAGAAAGATAGTGAGGGTCGGCCATTGTTGCCAACAAGTTGTCCAGATATACTGCCAATGGCTGCATTTGTGAGAGATCACTTGCAATTAATATCAAGCATAAAGGATTACAGTAAGTTTTGGGAGAGATTTGCAAGTGGAAATAATGCATCGTATGAGTCCTACATTAGGCCAGTGATAGACTACTGGAAAACCATGATTGTTGAGCTCGAACAGGAAAACATCTCAGAGATAGGAGTGTACAGAGACTTTTGGCCAAGAACACAATCGCCTCATGAGGAGGATGATATAGATGCTTGCATTAATGAGTTCCAAGGCTATGAGGAATGGAATGATCACTATTGCAGGCCACTACAAGGTAAACCAAGGGAAGAGTTTAGACCAATGGTGAATGTTAAGCAAGGCGACTTCGTCTTGGTGAGGCCATCAGACCCTATATACCCCATATGACTTGGGGTTGCCGTATCAAGTGCCAAGATGTCCTAACTTTAAGAAATTATTAATTCAGTATTGGACACCATCAATTAAGAGAAAGGGGCTCAGTGATGCAGATGCCTATGTTGACTACTAGAACAAGTATTGGGCATAGAATAGGTTGGATCCACAGGTATGGGAGTGTATTGATGCATTGGTCTAGTCATGGACATTAAAAGCCATAAATAGACCCAAGAACATTAAGATTCCATGGAGTGTATGTATCAAAGCATAGGAGAGTTTGCTTGGTATCAGAGCATAGAAAATGGTGATGATTTTCTCCCTCTTGATCTCCCAAACTTCCATTGTAATATGTGTTCTCATGTGATGTTTCTCAATTGTTGTTATCTTATCAAGGGATATTTGCATATTATTAATATGACAATTTTTAGAAGTTGTCTTTCACCACCAACAACTTCGTTTCTAGTGGTTCACTTTGCACGGTGTTTGTTAACACCACCAACTGGTGTTTATTTACACCTCAAATAAAATATACATGTCCGCAAACAGTGTTTATTAACACCACCAAATACATGATTTTCAAACTCTACCACAAATGCATGCTTTGTTTTGGTTATTATACCCAATGAAACTTTTCACAACCAATGAAGTTTTTCATAATCATTGAAATTTCCAAATATCAGCATATTGAATATTGGAAAAAATCCCACAATCAATGAAAATTTTCCCAAATTTAATGAAACCTTTCCCAAATTTAATGAAATCCACCCAATTTCAAAATTCCCAAAATGTAACTTTTGTCCCACTTTATCTAATACGGTGTTGATTCACCCACTTATGCCATGTGTCTTATGCGTGTATCAAGGGCCATGAGCCCCTCAATAATCCATTAATCCAAGGTACCATGAGGGGGTTAGGACCACACCAAGGACCCTATAGGCCCATATTGCCAACATCCCCCATGGACCTAACCCACGAATATTGAACTGCTAGTCCACAGTTGCTGAACATCCACACAGGGCCCAAACTACCAATCAAATGCGGTCACCCACTAAGAGCCCAAGCCACCAATCACAAACAGTTCACTGATGTAGGCCATCAGAAGAAGTAGCACACATAGGTCATCACTTCTCACATGTGTAGCGGTCAGAGAATAGCGTGTGCCGACTTTCTCAATAGTCATCGTCACTGCCACATGTCATCACAATCCGCAGGCTAGCCGTTTGCTCTAATACCACTGTAGGCAGCCATGGCATGGCTGCCAAGTGTCACAAGAAGCACTGAGTACGAGGGGTCCCACACCCTAGCCTCCTAGCCATGTTATGCCTCCCCACTCCCAAAAAGAGCCGACTGGGATTAGGGGAGGGTCTCACAAGTCCTTATATTCTAGGATCTCCAATTCACAATAGTACTTATGGGATTCACCCACTTAATGCCATGTGTCTTATGCATGTATCAAGGGCCATTAGCCCCTTAATAATCCATTAATCCAAGGTACCATGAGGGGGTTAGGACCACACCAAGGACCCTATAGGCCCATATTGCCAACATAGATTGCCTTAGAGGAGGAACAATTCTCCAAGTTGCCCATCGAAGCCATGCTCAAATTTTTTCGACTACTTCCTAATCATTTTCAGACCTTCGCTCACATGCGGTTTCACATTCATAACATGCTATTAAATAAGACCTTTCACCATTTACCAAAAATTTTATCAGTGGGCAGATTGCATCAGTAGATAGCAGATATCAATGGACAGATTACATGTCATGGGGCATATTGGAGCTTGATCACTATAGCGTCATTTTATTTCATTGTAAATCTTTATTGGCTATTTTTATTGCATTTGTGCAAATATTTAAGCTCATTTATTGTCATAAAAAACCATGTAAATCCTTCTAGGTTATTTTCCACATTTATTGCCATATGAAGCCTTGTATTAAGCCCGACCATTCACTATTTAGCGAGAAGTTTATCAGTGGGCTGCATAAGTGGGTATTAGTGGAGTAGTTTATTAGTGGGTAGATTGCATCAATTGGGTATCAGTGCAGGATAGATTACATGAATGTCAATGTACAAATCACATGTCACTGGGAAGATTAGAGCACTAGAGTGGGCATTTTATTTCATTGTAAAGCTTTTTTGGGTAGTTTTCTTACATTTGTACAAATATTTAAGCCTTGTAAAGCCTTCTAGGCTATTTCCCACATTTATTGCTATAAAATACCTTGTAAAGCCCTCTTGGCTATTTTTCACATTTATTGCGATAAAGCCTTGTAAAGCCTTTTGGGCTATTTCCCACATTCATTGTATCAAGCCTTGTATATTGCACTTTACTTGTATGTATCTTAATTCTTTATTATCTTTTCTTGTAGGATTATGGAGCAATCAAATAATCTGGGGGCTAGTCTAAATGAATCTAATATTAGAGCATGGGTCTCTGATGTCACTTTGAATTTGAAAGGAAAGGAATATAGGCCCAATGGCTTTGGTAGGTGGACTCGATATCACATCGGCAGAAGAGCTGGTTTCTTGATTAAAAGGAAAAGAGACTCTTCCTACTTATGTCAAAAAGGGAGTTCAATGATGGTGAGGACCCATGGGATGCTACATTCTCTAAGAACGATATGACTTTGAGCCTTGTAGTAGGCATAATGATAGAGCCAAAATAGACTTTTATGGACACTTTCACAAAGAGTTCAAATCTTGAAGTTGGCAGTCTTCATTTTGTTATGTCAAGGAGAGACTCAAAGACCTTTGTGATGCCCCCTCCTCAACCATCAAATTTTCCAAAGCTGCAAAGTCCATTGGAGGCTCTTGCATATACTTGGGAGCAATTTTTTAGTGTGGGGGCAAAAAGGATGCATGTAAAGATTATGTTTGAGTACTTTCAGGATGCACAATATGCACACCATATTCACGATTTGTATATATTCTACACTTTCAACTAAATCTAGTGTACAGTTAGTCATCATTTGTGGTGTGCTCTCTAGCTGTGCCCTCTCTCCTCACACTACTACACACGGGCCCCATTGCGACACTTAAGTACCGACGTTTAGCATGCACAGGGTGCTAATCATTGATATTCGAAGCGAGATTCATTAAGTGTCGCTATATAGCAACTTTAGATAAATGTCGCTATATAGTGATGCTTGTCTAAAGTCGCTATATAGTGAACTTATCAAATTGTGAATGGTTGTTATATAGTGACACTGAGATAATTTCCTATAGCGACGTTTTATAGAGTGTTTCTTTCCCATACTGACCTTAAAAGAGAGTTTTTCCCAATGATAATTTTTTTTCCATTTTTATACATGTTTGATCCTTTGAGAGAATAAAAGTATAAGAGCATGTACATCAAGCCTTTGAAGCTCATATATTCATGTCCAAGTTTGAGATGAAAAAAATCAATGAAGAGCATTTACATCAATGGCTTCATCTTGAGCCAAGTCTAATGCACCAAACAAGTTTATCTCTAACTCTATACCGAGTCGATCTCCTATATCATCATCGTACTCTAGCATCGTACATTCACCTAAGAGTACTTGATCATCTTCTTCAATAAAGTGTGGTGATTCTTGCTGATCGTCATCTTCTTCCTCAATATCGTGATCTCCATCATCCTCCCGTATGATGTCATTATGCGCATCTTCCTCTTGGCTCATATTGTGATCTTCATCTTCCTCGCTAGATCCATCTGGATCAATTGGATCCGGCATTGGTAGTTACATCTCCATATCGATCTTCAAAAATTTTCTTACTTCGTGGTGCAACTTGGATCACATACCACCATCTTGGATCAGAACGATCTGGATGAAAAACCACCTATATTAAAGATGGGTGCCAAATGCCATCAATTATATATATGAAATTATGCTTAAGTACATGTATCAATGGATCTTTAAAAACTAAAGCTTCGATTAATTAAATCATTAGTATGCACCTACTCACAGTGCTCGGGAAGAACAAAAGTATCACTTTCATCGGTCCAAAGTTTGGTGGAGTCTATTGCAAAGAAACCGCTACTATCTTTTCTCACTATCGCATGGGGACCATTGTAAATAGTTCTAAACCATTTTACATCAAGAATGAAAATACTAAATCGTCTGGAATCAATCTCATAGATTTTGCATATGGTTCCACAATAATCCAACTGTGAGGAGAGAAGATTGTTATTCGAAGCACTTGCTCAGCTATCTTGTGTGAAGTTAGCCATGACTTCACAATCATATGTGACTCTCTTTGAATTGTTCCACATGAAAATGTCATCCATATGACCATAATGCACCGTACTTTTTGTACTATAAAAGAGCATCATTAAAACAATGAAGATGCATCTATTTTATAGTGTATATTGCCACAAATAATTACTTAATTACATCAAGAGGTAAGAAACTTACATGCATCCATACATCCAGATCATAACTCTCACTCGTGCTCGTTTATTGTCTCTCCATCGCATTCGGCTTTATGTAGAGCCAGTTGTAGCCAATCAAGTGACATGTGAGTGGGGAGAAGGGCGAGATTCCATGGATATGGTTGCGATTGCATGTACATAACTCTGAATCTTATCCTTGCATTTATTGTTTCCACTTTGGCCACTTCATATCTCTCAATCCACTTCTGCATCTCCTTGCTATTGAGGATACAAAACTTATTGAATTTCTCCATTTGCTCTTTGCTTATCTTTCTTTCAATCCCTTTTCCTTGGGGAACCTCGCCAATGATGCGATCATCATCCTTGTTATGCCAAGCTTGTGGCATATCGGGATCCGTGGATGCAAGAAACTTAGTGATATATACTAATGACTCTTGCACAAGCCATCCCTCTGCCATGCTTGCTTCTGGTCTTGCTCTTTGTCTTACAAATCCCTTCAAAGTTTTCATAAACCACTCGAGAAAAAAAATCCATCAACTATGAACGGTACCTGCAATGGCCACCTCATCAACTATGTGCACAAGCAAGTGCACTTGAGTTGTCATAGTGCTCGAGGGAAAGTGCTTCTCAAGCAAGCATATGGCTTCAATGGATTCCACCCTAGCTTTCTCGATGCTCGATATGGAGATCTCTTTTTGATATATCCACTTTTTTCACATGCCCATGTAAGATATATTCATAATCAGTCTACATATTATTTAGCTTAAATTGAAGAAAATGCAATCAATGCAATTTGATAGTAGTAAGCATACCTCACAATACCACTGATCTTGAATATATAATTTCTAACATCTTCTTGTAAGCACCCTTTTGTTGTAATTTATGGCGGCAAGCATGGATGGTATCATAATCCATACCCACCATTGTTAGCATCTTCTTTGCTTCATCTCTTGATGCAGTGCATGGTATTTGGTGCAGGAAAGAGAGGAGAAAAGAGAGGAAAAGAGAGGAGAAAAGGGAGAAAAGAGAGGAGATAAGAGAGAAAAAGAGAGGAGATAAGAGAGGAAAAGAGAGAAAGTGAAAAGAGAAAAAGTGGGGATAAAAGAGAGAAAAAAAGAGAAGGAAAGAGAGGAGAAAAGAGAGGAAAATAGAGGAAAAGAGAGGAGAAAAAAGAGTGAAAAAGAGAGGAGATAAGAGAGAAAAAGAGAGGAGAAAACGAGAGAAGGATAAAAGAGAGTCACAATTCAAACATACAAAGGCTTCGAATAATGATGATTCTCAAAACAAACAATATCCAAATAATGAGTCAAATTAATGTAACCTCATTAAGGCCGAGACACTTGTATCCGACCACCTATACTTTGCTTCCAGATTCAAGATTGAGAGACAAGCCCATAGTTTAGACATCCTAGCACCCTCGTACAACTGTGTTGATTGCAACTCTCGCATTTTGACCTCAGACTTTGACATCACGTGTACATGTGATGTAGTGCCCCTGAATAGAATCCATCATGTCCACCATACCCTCATCATCATCCAGGAGACTATAGTCTTACTCAAAGTGTGAAGGTATATGCACACCCTCACCACCCTCCTCATCCTGTTTCAAGATTTTGTGTGAATATAAGATCTTGTATCAAGGTTTCGTGTCATAATGGTATCCAATATTAACCACAAACTCAAATAGCATTGACTTACCGATAATCCATCACCACGTGCAACACCAACAATGGGTATTGGTTTGGGCTCCTCCCCATACATCTGCAAGTGGCGCATGATAATACGACGTTGATGTTGTACTTCTCGCTTGCAATGAGTGCAATGATAATACAAACCTCTCCGTAAGCCACTCTGCGCTCTCGGGTGTTGGCACATCATCTAATGAGCTTCCACTTGTCCCTTCCATTTGCACACTTCCAAAATCACAACATGAGTTGTAAGGAGATCTATTAAGATCCAAAAAATAGCCACCCATGAGCTCCTTTTCTCTCTTCTAACAATAATAAGTACCTTGAACCGTCGCTATATAGTGACACTTTGCCATGTTCTGTTGCTATATAGCAATGCTCTGCCCTATTCCATTGCTATATAGCGATGCTTGTTGGATATAAACGTCGCTATATAGCGACATGGGGGGCTTAAACCCGAAACCCCATATGCGATGCTTTCTTTTACATCTCTACTATGGGAAAAGCAAAAATCTCTCCTCCCACCTTATATTCGATGACCTCGCTTTCCTCCTCTCTATTCTCCACTCCTCACCTCTACCCAGCCCCTCTCCCAACACTTGTGCTCCCTCTCCACCCTTCTCCCTCTCTGCTTGTTGTGAAAGGAAGTTTTTCAAGAAGATGAGTCTTTTTAAGCAATGTAGGTTCATTTTGTGAGTGTTGAAGCATGTTTCTCCTTGTATTGCTAAGGCTTGTGCTAGTTTTCATGCTTGATTTTCAGAGGTTAAGGACAAAAAACGAGATTTAGTGAAAGAAAGAAGAATCACCTCCTCTTTTTGGTATTTCTCTTCCTCCTCTTTCTCCTTGTTTGTAGGCTTATGCTTTCTCCTTGTTTGTAGGCTTATGTTTGTCTCCTCAATCCAATCCCTTTGAGAAGTTGCTTCTCTAAACTCCTCCTTCCTCTAACTAGTTATCTAAAAAATGGTATATTTCCTCTCTTTTGTAGGGCCAATCCACAAAACACCGAGCGGGACTATTCCAAGTAAGAAAGTGCTTCCTCTTTTTTCCTTTTGTTATTTTTGTTATTTGCATTGGCATGCAGCTAGCGCCTTAAGCGCTAGCTACAGTGATGGGCGTAGGAACCCTCTCTTCCCCTCTCTTCTCTTATTCCCTCTTCTTTCCCTCTTTTCCTCTTTTCCTCTCTCTTTGCCTCCCTCTTTCCCTCATATGCTCAAGCATAAGCATAAGCATAATCTTTCTCTCTTTTTCTCCTCTTTTCATAAGCATATGTATTTGCCTATGCTTATGCTTATGCATGAGCATATGCTCATATGCTCATACACTCATATGCTCATGCATAAGCACAAGCTTATGCTTTCTCTCTTTTTCTTTTATGCTCATATGCTCATGCATAAGCATAAGCATATGCTTTCTCTCTTTTTCTCTTATGCTTATGCTCTTTTTCCCTCTTCCATCTCTTATGCTTATGCTATTTTCCTCTCTTCTTTTTCCCCTCTTTCTTCTCTTCTTTTTCCCCTCTTCCTTTTTCCCTCTTTTAATCTCTTTTCCCCTCTTCTTTTTTCCCCTCTTTCAATCTCTTTCTCTCTTTTTCTCTTATGCATATGTTTTTCCTTCTCCTATGCTTATGCTTATGCATGAGCATATGTCTCCTTCTCCTTCTCCTTCTCCTTTCCTTCTCTTCTTTTTTCCCCTCTTTTTCTCTTCTTTTCATATGCATATGCCTATGCCTATGCCTATGCCTATGCTTATGCTTATGCTTATGCATGAGCATATGCTCATATGCTTATGCATAAGCATAAGCATATGCTTTCTCTCTTTTTCTCTTATGCATATGTTTTTTCTTCTCCTATGCTTATGCTTATGCATGAGATGTCTCCTTCTTCTTCTCCTTCTCCTTCTCTTCTTTTTCCCTCTCTTTTCCTCTTCTTTTCATAAGCATATACCTATGCCTATGCCTATGCTTATGCTTATGCATGAGCATATGCTCATATGCTTATGCATAAGCATAAGCATATGCTTTCTCTCTTTTTCTCTTATGCATATGTTTTTTCTTCTCCTATGCTTATGCTTATGCATGAGCATATGTCTCCTTCTCCTTCTCTTTCTCCTTTCCATCTCTTCTTTTTCTCTTATTTTCATAAGCATATTGCTATGCCTATGTCTATGCCTATGCTTATGCTTATGCTTATGCTTATGCATGAGCATATGCTATGCATGTGCTTTCTCTCTTTTTCTCTTATGCATATGTTTTTTCTTCTCCTATTCTTATGCTTATGCATGAGCATATGCCTCCTTCTCCTTCTCCTTCTCCTTTCCTTCTCTTCTTTTTCGCTCTCTTTTTCTCTTCTTTTCATAAGCATATGCCTATGCCTATGCCTATGCCTATGCCTTTGCTTATGCTTATGCTTACGCTTATGCTTATGCATGAGCATACACTCATATGCTTATGCATAAGCATAAGCATATGCTTTCTCTCTTTTTCTCTTATGCATATGCTTTCTCTCTTTTTTCTCTTATGCATATTTGGTTCTTTTCCCCTCTTTCAATCTCTTTTCCCCTTTTCTTTCTCTTCTTTTCTCCTCTCCTTCTCTTATGCTTCTTCTTCTCTTTTGCTTCTCTTATGCTTCTCCTTCTCTTATGCATATGCTTTCCCTCATATGCTTTCCGCTTCTTACCTACTCTTGTTTTTTATTTTTTATTTTTGTGTTTGTGTCTACGTTTGTCCAATCCTCCCAAATCAGACATGGGATCACATCGCACATCCTACGAGTATGAAAATCCTCGGAGGAGGAGACATCATGATCTCTATTCTCTAGAGGACTTTGATTCCACTCAAGCGACACCTTAGGGGCCTACCCCTGTGACTACCCTTGGCCCGACTTCTCTCGGATGTAGCACTGTGACTACCCCTCGGGAAACTCCTTTGTTGTAGCAGCCCATGGCTTTGTCAGGAGTCCCGACGAGTTTGTCGCACAGATTACCGATGCAGAGGTAGCAAGATTCTTCTCTCTGCTATCCCAAAGGACCTCAGCAAATCCCTCTCCTACACCGATGGTTGGACCTACTATCCAGCCATCCCCTCTAGCTCCTTTGATTGAGGGATCATCACCTGGTCATGCCCATCATAAGGGAAGGAAGAGTAGGAGGGGTCGCTTGTGTTGTGCTAACTCAGAAGATGTAGATGAGTTAGCACACTCACATCCCTACAGGTCTCCACTTGGTCCCGAGACCTAGTACTAATTAGGTCCCTTGCCCTCTCCTACTCCCACTGCTACTCCTCGCTCCAAAAGCACTCGTAGTAACACCACTCGCTCTGATTCTGCCACTACCGTGAGTCCTCCTTACCCAGTTGAGGACCTGTCCTATAAAATCACGGCTGCTGAAGAGATAATAGAAGATAAAATGGGCGTAGCAGTGATGGCCTACCACCATGAGGTGGTTGATGAGCCACCACTTTAGGAGTGGCATAGCTACTGACTGGCGATACCAAGATTACCAAAAGAAGTAGGCAGTCATCGATGAATTGAAAAAAAAATACCCTAACCTCCCAAACTGGGAGTTTAATGAGAATTACATGCGAGAGCACATGGGTTTGGTCTTAAAGCATCGTAGGTCAATCTTGCATACTTCCATCGCAACTAAACCCAGCTGGGCAGACAAAGCTGATTGGAAGTTTTTCAAGAAGCAGAACAGGGACCATCCCGAAGTCAGAAAAGGGTTGCGAGTCTGCCCTACCATGTCGCACATGCAATTCTGCAATTTCCAAACAAATTTATGAATTTTGGAATGTATAATCGACTCAAAATAGTGTTAACTTTATTCATCAAACATTTTATATTTGGGGCTCTCTTAAGACCCAACGACTCCCCTTTCTGACTCTGCGTTTTGCAACCAAAGCGCAACCCCTTCGCTCCCTATTGAGGACTTCCAAGCAGCACATCTCCTTGTCTTCTTGACATGTTGAACCGCTTTTGCGAGACTTGAGACCTCTACCTTATCGGTCTTAAGAGTCCTGGCCTCGAGACATCTATAAAACCAATCGAACATTTCGTGTAGTGCATTGCTTCATGAGATACCACCCCCATGCCTTGTATTCTTGAAGTATGCTGCCTTTGCTCTGTAGTGTGATTTCTCCATTCCTTGAGTATTCCAAATGGATAGAGGGCCCCATTGCTCCACAAACGATGGTGCATGTGTGTAAAGAATATGCTATAAAGAAAAACATTGTATTAGAAACATAAATTGACTCAAGTTTAAAGAACAAAATTTCAACCTAAGGAGGATTACCATGTAATGTGTAATATGTGACTCCCCCCATGCTTCTACCATCAATGATATGAATTCTCCCAATGCTATCCCGAATCTCTCATAATAAAGCTCATCTGTTTGACCTTGTCTAAGCAACTTTATAAATGCATCAAGCTTTGTCCACAATTCTACTCTCAAAGTAGCAATTCATGGATGTGAAGCTTGATTTGTAGTGCACTCACACAAAGTTTTCCAATACTCCCAACCTAGGGTGCTTCGAGCGAATGTATGTTTTTCTTTATCAGCATTGTGGTTGGACAAGAACCTCCTTGCCTTTCCTCCACCCATGGACACTTTAGCAGAAAGATTTTGTGTCTTTCTTGATTGTTGTTTATCCTACTTAAGCTTCACATTGCCTCCGTGAAGTCCCATTAGTGAGAGTAGTTCTTTAGCTTTTGCAATGCATTGTGCAGATACTTGCTATGGCCTCAAATTCCAAGCATAAACTAGATGAAGATAGAGTAACTTATCAAAGTATATGCAGTTCAGCATGCAAAGTACATACGTGTACTTGCTCCAATGGAATTGGTAGAATGGGGTCCCACTTAGGATCCTTTTTGTGATGATCAAGGGCTACACTTTGGTTGCACGAAAGGATGCCATTTTCCCACTATAGGCTTCCCTTTTGCATCTTCTCAGATTGAGTGCAATACAAGCATGTCCATTTTGCATCTGCACCTGTATCACAACCATACTTGAGGGTCTTTAAATCACCAGAGATGCCATTCGACTTGAAACTTTCCATGCCCATCCACTATTAATGTTTGCCCTGCCTCTTGTCTTTGAATAATCAACGGGATGCTGGTTCTCTCCAAAACCCACTTCAATGTCTCATGGCACTCCTTTGGGGTCTCAAAGGCTACAAGCCACCATATGTCCTTCTCAGATTGGACTGAAAAGCCCTACTCAACTTCCTCATCCCCTTGAGAAAGATGCAAGGCATCGTTCATAATACAAATGATCACCCTCTCTAGCTTGTGCTCTTTTACCAACTGAGCTTCATCCATTTTTATAACAAATACTAGCTTGCCATCTGTACAATGAAAGAGAAATATAGTAAGGATATAGAAATGAGAAGAAATAAAGTTGAATGCAATAAGGGAATTTCTCTTACTTTCTTCTCTCATCCCATAGAATTTGACCATGGCTCTCTGCAAATTCTCTACATTCATTTAAACATTATTGAAAGCATTCATCTCAAACGTTTGGATGCCATATTTCTTTTTACTCTTCCAAGTCATTGTGCCACTTACACAAGGTATCCTCCAAGACTTTTTCTAGCACATTAGTTTGTTTCTTGACATGCAAGCCTTACAGACCATGGTGTTGGCAATGGCATTGTAGATATCTCATACTTTTCCTCCATAGCAAACTTGAAAATTCTAAAAATAGAGTTGTAAGCTTCATGACTTACACCAGTAGCATCACAAGCTCCAAGCCCTCCTTTGCTTCCATGAGGCCCTTGAAATCCTTCATTACCTCTCTAGCAACTTGTTCACGTAGCCCTTTTTGTCTAAGGTCCTTCAACACTTCCATGACATCATTCGATTTATTAAACTTCTTAGAACATATGAAGGATCACTATCATCCATTTCCATTGTTCCCAAATGAGTCTTAGTGGAAACAATGTAACACGACGAATATTTTGGAGTAAGAAATTGCATTTGAGACCCCAATTCTCCCCTAATGGCATTGTGAGATATTTTCAAAGAGGACATTTGGGAAAAATCAAGCCTTGAACATAAAGATGGTGGGTAAGAAGGAACATCCAATGAGCCTTTTAGATGTGTGCATTACAACATGTTATGTCTCCCCCCCACAAACATTCGATTATACTAGTAGCATCTACAAAGACATGTTATACCTTCCTTAGCACATGAGGACATCTAAAGGTACATGTAGTTATGAGAGGTGTTGCTCATATTAGACCTCAATGCCAAGATCAGAGACATGAATGTAGACATTGATTCCTAGGAGGATGCCACAATACTCCCATCCACACACTAAAGAGAGTTTTGCACATATCAAAGGATGTACATGTTTGTGTCCACACCACATAGTATGAGCGATGTTTATTAGGCATATACGCACACGTAGCTACCTTGCCAATATATTAGAGAATATAGATGAAAATCTAAACACGGATGCCAAATCTCCTCTCCTCACTAATTCCATCCACACTCATTTTTTATTCAATAAAAACACAGGAATAAGTGACACAGAGAATAATGTGTTACCCCTTGTCTTTTGCTTTGAACATGTCATGGACAAATATTGCATGAAGAGTATTGTAATCTCTCTCTCTCTATCTTACACACACACATCTTATTTCTTCCTATTCCATGTTATATCAAATGGTATAGTAGAGAATTGCAGAGGATGTGCAATGAAGTGATTAGGGGCTATTTAGCATGTTCAAACTTTGAGCTACCCATCAAATTGTGAGTGCTCTTACACCTCATCTTAGACGAGACAATATTTTTAAAAAAACTTTAAATTTAGATCTGAGAATAAACATACCCTACCTGTTATTTTAGAAATAGTGTATAAAATTACCCCTACTATAAATATATTTCTGTAGGTCTTGAGAATAAAAATACCCCTTAGTTTGAGCTCTCATAGTATACCTACATTTCCCAGGTGGACCCTCTGAGGTTAAGCCTTGCCTAGAGGCTTTTGGGAATGACCAAGTGGATGAAGAAGATCCATTTGAGAGAAAAAGTAAGAGCTCCTTCAGTTTGTATTGGAGTCTTATTTGGGGAGAGGGTTCTTGTCTACAGTAACGATAACCCAGCCTGGCAAGTGAGATTTGGAATACTGGCTATTGCAATGATGGTAGCATGCTTTTTTGTCTTCTTTGACACTCATTGCTACTGACATAAGATCCCTTAGTTTCATGATCACCACAACCTCGTATCATGATGGTAAACTCGTATCAAATATGCCCAACACTTCGTTTCATGATGACCATAACCTTTGCATTCCTTACAAATGATCACCCTCCTTCGTGGCTTGTGGCTTTGTTAAGATGGTGCTTCCACTCGCATCATGTGTGATTGAAGTACAAGCATCACGTGCCAAGAAATCAGCAACTAGATTTTGAGCTCGAGGGATATGCTGAATTTTTACCTCTTCAAATTGGTTGCAAAGTTCCAATGCTTGTTGATGTCGTGGAACCAAGCCTTTGCTCTGCACCTTCCACCTTCCACTAACTTCACACATTAGTTGAGAATCTCCTTGCACCTCCAGTTGCTTGATGTGATGTTCTTGTGCCTTTTGTAGCCCAAAAATGAGGGCCAAGTACTCAGCTTGATTGCAAGTACTTGCAGGTGCATACTTGCTATAACAATACTCCTCACCACCCGATGAAGTCAGCTTCACACCCACGCCAGCAGCCTTGGTCGAAGGTTTGTAAGCTCCATCAAATTGAAGGATCCAAGATGTCATCACACCAAGACTAAAATTCAGACATCCCAAGTTTATTGGTAGTCCAGGATAGGTAGAAGGAGAGGGTGGGGAGAATTCAACACTTGAGCCAAACGTTCAGCACCAAATAAACTTGCAATCCTTTGTTGATAGTTTATCTTTAGACCAAAAAGAATTACAACTTGAAGCTCGAAATGAGGCACAAAAGGTTGATTAGGTACAAATGGATTCCTTGGTCAAAACATCACTAACCATAGCCAAGGCCTAGAAACCTTTGTAGTGAGATTGAGAATAAACCATTCAAGATGAGCTTATCCACAGGAATTAACAAGAAGATGTGCCAAATCTCCCCCCAAGCTTGGGGAGCATCCCACCCTTCGATGAAGGACACCCTTTTAATTACCTCCAAAGCAACAAGTAGCTCGATCACCGCACAATCAGTAGAATTAAAATCAAAGTTCTCCCAGCGTATCAATAGTTCTTCACCTTGAATCAACCACAGTGTATCATCCCACCCGTCGTCTCCTTGAACAATGCACTGGACAATCAGCCGTTGAAGGTTGACATGAAGATCAAGGAAGAGATGTCGTGCATTGGTAGCTGTAAGGTGCGGAGGACCAGGCACCAAATCCTTATACACGGCGAGAAGTGACATAAATATCCACCCTCTTCATGTGGCGTGCGTCCGTGAAGTGGACTTGGAAAAGTTTCGAATCGGCGATCTAGTAGGAGACGTGAATAGAGCACATGAAATGAAGTACTTTTGCTTTTTACAGCAAGAGTAAACTCCCCACAGTTAGAGAGTTACAGTTCCCGGTCTTTGGCACTCATTGCTACTGACATAAGATCCCTGGTAGAAGTCCTCAATTGACATAGCTTAGGTCTTGGTAGCAGTCCTTCGAAACATGAATATCAAAGCTCCAGATACTGTGGACTCCCTAATAAGTTCCAAAGACATTGTTTCAATCCTCCAAACTTCTCATTGAAACTTTCAGATTGTTCTTTCAGTTTTCTGGACAAAGTAGATGTGACATCTCGAGCCCTTGGAGGTTTGTACTATCATGTAGGTCGAAGAGATAAAGTGAGCTCTAATGTGTCTTGCCACATTCAGTTACAGCATAATGTTTACTCAATCTAGCACACTATTTATGAAGGACAAGATTAGAAAAAGTTTTCAAACTTGTGGATTTGGGTTCACGAAAGGGAAAGACAAAAGAAGTTTTCAATGTTGGACAATTGGGGTCTTACCATGCTTTCATGTGCTTAGGACGGCCATAGAAAGTAAAATTTTACAATGCGGCTTGGATAAGTGACTGTAGACCCTCCAAATTGAAATGCAGTTGACGAATCGGAATTTGGCAAGCTGTCACTTATTGAGTAGCAATTGTTTTCCTAAATTTGTATCTAAGGGTGTAGTAAACTATCATGCCAAGGGATATATCCAGTAGAATTAATATTCTGAGACATGAATATAAGCTTATAGTATTGCATATTGCAAAGTTTTGGAAATAGTAATGAGCAAGTTTATAATGAGAAGCATGAAAAGTAAGATCAAAACATACAGCACGGATAGCCTACTAAGGATGGTGAACAGCCAGTAGTGGAAATGAGGCCAAATCAAAGACTTCCGTGAGAATGGCGAGATGGGTAAGAAAGGGTGGTCAATATCAAGGACTAAATCATAAAGGTTGAGGTAGGGAGGCTTCTACCTTAATCATATAGGTCAAGGACTAAATCGTAAAGGTCAAGGTAGGGACCTTAATCATATAGGATAACAATGGTGAGAATTCTAGATAGGATGCACAACAATGCATAAGGCCAAGGCACGCACGAGTTGAAAAGGGCATTGCTACTTAAAATCATTGACGGAGGTGTTCAAAGGGTTTTGAGAGCTCATTGATTCAACAACCAATTGGTATTTTACATCCCTAATTCTTCCCATGATTACAATGTTGGTAACGATATGAGAGTGAGTTTAGTCTTGAGCTAGTTGGCTTGGAGAGATCACCGCTTGGCTTTGGGCATAATAATGAGATGCAATCTATCACTTTGAGCATCACGCCTCAATGCAGTCTCTGGCCTCACAACCTATCATCGCCTAGAATTCAAGGTTGTCTTGGAGAGACTAGCGTGCTGGTTCTTGGAGTTATAGCTCTGTTACCTATTTTTATGTATTATAGGAGGAGGTCTATGATGACCAGTGCAATGGCAAACAGAAGGAGATCTATGACAGCCACTGTGCTAGTTCTTGGAGCTATATATTTGTGTACCAAGGAAAATGTATTTCCTTGTGCCACCAAGCAAAATGCAATTTACGATATGGCCCTTGAGGGGTCCCCTATAGGGGCAAGGACCATATCGACATGCCATTTCTATCCAGTGGCATCCTTGATATTGTATAATGCATGTTGATATGGCCCTTTCCCCTAGAGGGGACCCCTCAAGGGCCATCTCTTCAATTGCATTTTTTGAAAGTTTAATTATATTGTATCTCCATGGAACCACAACGGTGGGTCCTTGGAGCTATTTTAGCGCTATTTTCATCATAAACCAAGGAAATTGTAGTCTTGCTTTACTTGTGAAAAAGTAAAATTCATCAAGTGAAAATTGAACAAAAGAGATTACAATGTACATCTAAGTCCAATAACAGGTTATATAAAATTTAACAACTTATACCAAGTAAAAATTGAATAGAGGATCTTACATCTATAGAACTTGGCAATTGCTAAGAACTTTAAAGGCCAAAATATTACAGCTAGTGACCATAACCATTCAAATATAAAAATTAACAACAGTGCATACTAAGATCCTAAAATTGAACAAAAAGAGATTACATAAATGTAATAAAAACTCAGCAATTGCTGAGAGCCTTGGAGACCAAAACATTATATCCAGTGAGCCAAAAGTCGTTGAGAGCCTGAGATGCCAAAATATTACATCCAACCATTGATGAGTGGTTATGAGCCTCACTTGAGCAAGAGGGAATTCGTACAACTCAGTATTTCCACTAGTCTAGCTTGTTGCATTAAAATGCTTTAGGGAGCCAAAGAGGAGACGATGAAGAGGCTGAAGACTTACTAGACTCAGATTATGCCCCCCAAACAAGTCGAGAGTACTCTGCTCTGGAAATATTGAGGCCTTCATCGACATCTAGGGGAACCCATACAACACAGCCAAAAAGAGGCCAGAGGTGAGCATATCATCTAAGGTGGTGACATGCAGATATGGGCCTGGAATTGATTGTGGGAACGAAGGGTCTCCACGAGTGCAGAATTTCTACTCTAGGTGAGTGCAATGCAATTACCTTATATGAGAAGGTAGATAACATTGGGATCATGGAGCATTGAGGGGGGGTGATAGTAGGAATGGTGAAGATGAGTGGGTGAGCAGCAGATGAGTAGGGGAAATCATGCTCTTGGAGATCGCCATTGAGAAATATACATCACATCCTTTCAATTGCTCTACTACTGCTTGAACGTGCCAGAACTTCATGATAAGCAACATCAAGAATTGCATGGATGGCGAATTGCAATTATCATCTCAATCTGCTGGAGTTGCAATGCAACTGATGGAATCTACCCTCAAAGGGATTTTTGAGCAATACGATAAGAAGATGTCTAAGAAGGTGACTTTTCTACAAGAGAAAGCCACCGATGCAGCAAAGGCAGTGCAACTTGAGAGAATTCTCAGGAAAGGTGCAGAAGCCAAGGTAGAGGATGCACAAGCGAGGGCCTTGCAGGCACGAGAGAAAGCTGAGGCCATTGCAAACATGGTCGACATGGAAACACATAGAAGAGAAGAAGCAGAGAAGCACATGATGGAGACATGGTAGACAAGGAGCTAGAAAAGATGCAAAAGGAGCTTGAAGATCAGAGATCCAAAAAGGAGGGTCTTTACAAATGACTCTGCAACATGCACAATACATTGAACATTGAAAAATACCAAATGATGGAGGGGATGAAAAGGGAGAATGCAAAAACCAGAAAGGTGATGCAGGAACAACGACAGAGCTTCAAGGCCCATAAAGATGGGGCAGAGTGTAGCTGGGGTGGAGAAGACAATGAGGTAGCTCTCAAGACTAGGAAGGATGCTGAGAGCAGCCACCATGGTGGAGCAAGCTGCAGCAGCCACAATGGAGCAAGTTGTAGCATCCAAGATCAGGGTTGTTTTTTTAAAACACTATTAGAAGTTCAACAAACAGTAAGCCACAAGAGCCTACAACAAGATTACGATATTAGGGCTATGCATGAGCTTGCCATATCTTTCGATAGTTTTGAAAAGTAGTCCGTCGTCTTGAGAGATTTCCAAACTAGAGTGGAAGTCTTGGAAATGGACCATGTTGACGTTTTTGAGCAATTTAAGTAGATTCAATAGATGCTAAGGGATTCAAATGGAGCTATTGCATAGAGTGAGCAAAGACTGGAGGAGATGAAGGAGAACATCCGCAGCCTTACGATGAGGGAGGAAGAAATCAAGAAGCAACTTCATCATGTATAGAGCAAGACTGTGGTATTGACAGCTGCAATAGTTAAATTAGATGCCTATCCTACTATGCCACAAGGTCCATGGTCTGTCATATTCCCATCATAGATTAAGACATGATCCGATGGCTTGCGTGCTACCACCCTATGCATGTTTTTTGCTTTAGGGTGTTTGTGCATGCAAAATTGCTATGTAGAGACTTGCATTTTCCATTGCCTAGGTCATGGACGTATCAAATGTTCCTGCCTAGTACAACTATCTATGATGATAAAGTAGATGCTGCAACTCAATTTTCCATCTGGGCGAAAAAATGCAAGCTGCAATAGTTAGATTAGATGCCTATCGTGCTATGAAGCACAGTCCAAAACACATGGTCTGCCATACCCCCATCATAAATGACTGTGCATGTGATCCGATGGACTGCGTGCTACCACCCTGTGCACATTTTTTGCTTTGATATGTAGAGAATTTCATTTGCCATTGCCTAATTTCTCGGGTCATGGATAGATCAAATTTTCCTTCCTACTACAGCTATCTACAATGAGAAAGTAGATGTTGTAGCTCAATTTGCCATTTGGGCAAAAAATGCAAAAGACAAGAAGCTCAAATTGAAGAAGGCCAAGCCCCAACTTGACTGAGAGGAAAAGGAACCTAAAGGGAGGAACCAGCCCCCTTCCAGAAAGGAGAAAGAAGGGCCAAGCCTGCAACCAAGAATTTCAAATCAAGGAAATAGGAAGCGACATGAAGGGAGGGGATGGGCCCCTGAAGGAAGGAACCAACCCCCTTCGGGAAAGGAGCAAGGAAAGGAGGATAGAGAGCCGAGCCTACAGTCAAGGAGCTTGAAAAGGCAACCTGCTCAAAGCAATGTGGAACCAGCCGTTTGAAGGAAAGGAGTCCTTGATATGTAATCTGAAGGAAAGGAGACTTTGAGATGTAATCTATGTAATCTGAAGGAAAGGAGCCTTAGGATGAGGGAAGAAGGAATCAAGAAGCAACTTTGTCATGTACAGAGCAAGACTGTGGTATGACAGCTTTAATAGTTAAATCGTATGCCTATCCTTGGGGTTCAAAATGCATGGTCTGCCATACCCCCATCATAGATGATTGCATGATTCGATGGCCTACGTGCTACCATCCTGTGCACATTTTTTCATGCAAGATTGCTATGTAGGGAATGCCATTTGCCATTGCCGAGGTCATGGACAGATCAAATGTGCATGCCTACTTTAGCTATCTACAACAAGCAAGTAGATGCTGCAGCTCAATTTGCCATCTTGACAAAAAAATGGAAAAGATAAGGAGCTCAAATGGAAGATGGCCAAGAGCCATCTTGACTACGAGGAAAAGGAGCCTAAAGGGAGGAGCCAGTCCCATTCGTGAAAGGAGCAAGCAGGGCCAAGCTTACAACAGGAAGCTCAAATCAAGGAAAGAGGAAGTGATATGAACGGAGGGACCGGGCCCCTGAAGGAAGGAACCAGCCCCATTCTAGAAAGGAGCAAGAAGGGCTGAGCTTGCAATCAGGGAGCTCAAAAAGGCGACCTGCCTTTTCACGTCTCAGTTGGGGCGAGGTGAATCCAACCAACTGAATCGAGCCATCACTCGGCCTTAATCAATGATACTACTAAGATGTCACTCTAGGCAAGATGAATTCAACCGACCAAAGCGAGTCATCATATAGCCCCATGTGATACACATCATACAAGCACACACACAAATGCAAGCAAACATAAACATATCACATATTCCTCTCTCTCTTTTCTCTCAACTAGGGCAAGGTGATGAATCCGGCCAGCTAAAGCGAGCCATCACTTGGCCTCTATCTGAAAACAAAAGCAAGGTTAGAAGTTCATCGAAAGCCTAAAGGAGAAGGCAAAAAGCAGCATAAAATAGTCGAAATGCGGGAAACAATGGAAAATAATGGTAAATTCTGGTCAAGGTTGAAAAAAATTACCACGAAGCTCACCTTTTATAGATACAACTCAATACACCGGCCAATATGTCGCCACACTGGTTGGTGCTTTTTGGCCAATGCTTTCATGCCGTGTCTCTCTTCGGATACACCGACCATTGTAGCACTACACCGACCGATGTAATCCTAATACATCGCTTGGTGTAGGGGTTTTCCGATCAATGTAGGGGTTCATCGATCGGTGTTTTTTTCACTGTGCAGTATATTCAGACAAATATAGCACAATGTTGTGGTACATTGAGCGGTATTTAGCCGATCAACCAGTGTACATTGACCAGTTATTAAAAACGTGTTTTTTGCATTTTGAATGTCAAGCATTTTAAAATTTAAAAAAATATTATTTTCCTTTAGAAAAGGTACTAAAAAAATCCCAAGACCTTAGGCTATAAAACATGCTCTCCTTCCAACACATGATGAGGATCCAAGTGGCCTAGAGACTATGTATTTGAACATCGGGGAGGCATGGCCATCGATCCCCATGGAACAGTGATCCAACACTACCAGATCTCAAGTCATTCATAGCTTGTTGGGCCAGGTCAGAGTTTATGTGTGTTTTGCAACAACAAACATTCATGGCTTTGAGTTTCTTGATGTAGCAAGTCTTACAATTCTCAAAGCTCCTTTGCCCATTTGAAATGTCCAGATTCTAATCCATAAATGTGAGATACAACTCCTTCTACTGACCCAACATGCAGGAACATCGAATAGTGACCCCTGTTTTTGCACTACTAAAACAAGACAAAACAGAGTCATTAAAGATAATGAAGCAAAACAAATTTCAACCACCGCCTTGGTTTAGGACAGTCACAATTTCAACTATCGAGCTAGTTTAGGACAATCACAATTTCAATCACCAGGCTCATTTAGGACACGTTTAGGATAGTCAACCACTGGTCTAGTTTACGAAACATTTAGGACAGTCAACCACCGGACTAGTTTAGGACACATTTAGGTCAGTCATAATTTCAACCACCAAGATGGTTCAGGGCACTATCACAATTTCAACCACCAAGGTCGTTTAGCCTAACCATCTAAACTTCACTACAAGGCATAGGCCCTTTTCCAACAAAGATACCGACCTTTTTTACACTAAAAAGTCTTTTCTTGGCAGGTGCAAAGGTCGGTATTTAGGTCGCTATTAGCATCGAAAAAGAATGATCGCTATATTAGTGTCGCTATATAGCAACACTCGTAAACATTGCTATATAATGACACTCGTAAACGTCGCTATATAGCGACTATTGACATAAGCTAAAAAAAACATTAGTGGGGCTAAACAAGGCCACAGCAAGCCCTGTTTTGCCCCACTAATGATTTTTTTTTAGTAATTACAAACGAATGTTTTTTGTTACAAAATTTCCCTTGTGAAAAGGATTATACAAAATTGCTCAAATGAGCCGAGCGACAGAAGCATATACATGTTGAAGATATACAACATTGTTTGTTACAAAGTTACCCTTTTGGAAAGGGTGATACAAAATCGTTCAAATGAGCTGACATACAAAAGCATATACATGGCGAAGTATATGCAAACTACTACTAATACTACTACTACTACCGCGAGACTACCGCTCATTCGAATCGTCATCCTCGTCCTCGTCACGCTAGCCTGATCCCTAGCCCTCATGAGCTGCACTTGATCCTTGGCCCTCATGAGCTGCGCCTGATCCTTGGCCTTCCTCAAAGCCGTATAAGCCTAACTTCTCATCATCACCACTCACCTCCATTGATGGGACGTCTGAGCTTTGATTTTAAGAGTGAAACCATATTAATTGGAATTTAGATTGGAACTTAAAGAATAAAACATTTTAGTAGGAGTAGACTTATACCATGCAAGCACCCACCTCATCCCAATTGACCGTTGCTCCCAACGCCTCCTGCTCAATAAACCACGGCTTTGTTCCTATGCAAAACACGTGTCTCGTCTCTATGTCTATAGGAAGGCGACCCATTGTAGCTTGCTATGGGCCCAATTTATGAGAGTTAGATAAAATGCATACAATATGTAGTAAAACAAATAGAACAATATATTAAATGAGAAGAAGTAGACTTACCACGGTTGCCTTGAACGCCAACCGTCCGCCTGCACCAAAGTACAAAGTACCTATGGAGTCCAGCCATCTCCTTGCAGCCCTCCTCTGACCCTCGAGTAGTTTGGGATGGTCCTTGTACTGGTTTTGAAAAACTTCCAATCAGCTTTGTCTGCCCAATTGGGTTTACCCTTCCCCTTTGTGATGGAAGTATGCAAGGTTGACCTACGATGTTTCAAGAGGATCCCCATGCGCTCTTTCATGTAATCCGAATTGAGCTCACAATTTGGAGGGTTAGGATATTGTCTTTTCAATTCATCGATGACTGCCTACTTCTTTCCCTCATCTTGGTACCGCTAGTCAGTAGCTCTGCCACTCCTGAAGTGATGGCTCATTAACCGCCTCATGGTGGCCATCACTACTAAGCCCTTTTTATTTTCTATTACCTCTCCAACAACTGTGATTTCATAGCACAAGTCCTCGACCAAGTAAGGAGGACTCATGGTAGTGGTAGAGTAAGAGCGAGTGGTGGTGTTATTACACGCGCTTATAGAGCGAGGAGTAGTAGTGGGAGTAGGAGAGGGTAAGGACTCTGACTGGTACTGGGTCTCGAGACCAAGTGGAGAATTGTAGGGATGTGAGTGTGTTGATTCATCTACATCTCCCAAGTAAGCATAACATAAGCGGCCCTTCCTACTCTTCCTTCCCTTACAATGGGCTCGCCCAATAGATGACCCCTCAGTCGAAGGGGTTAGAGGGGACAGCTAGACAGTAGGTCCAACCGTCAGTGTAGGAGAGGGATTTGTTGAGGTCCTATGGGATAGCAGAGAGAAGAATGTCACTACCTCCGCATCAGTCATCTGTGCGACAAACTCGTCTGAACTCTTGACAAAGCCATGGGCTGCTAGTAGTAGTAAAGGAGTTTCCCGAGGGGTAGTCACAATGCTATGTCAAAGAGGAGTCAGGCCAAGGGTAGTCACAGGGGTAGGCCCCTAAGGTGCCACCTGAGTGGAATCAAAGTACTCTAGAGAGTGGAGATAATGATGTCTCCTCTTACGAGGGCTTTCGTACTTGTCAGACGTGCGACGTGATCCCATGTCTAATTTGGGGAGATTGGACAAACGTAGACACAAACACGAAAACAAAAAACAAAAAACAAGAGCAAGTAAGAAGCAAGAAGACAATTAATTATTTGAGACAATCATGCAATTCAAACTCAAGAAATTACGGGTAGGCAATTAATCACTTGTGAAAATTATGAAATGACCAAAATGCATAAAGGATAAATATGAAAGGACAATTATCTACTTAAGAAAATTATGAAAAGCCAATTTTGAAAAGATAAATATTTATGAAAGACAAGTGGAATCCAATAAGATTTTCATATATATATATAGAAAATAGAGACCAAAAGTATGTATCCAAAATTATGTATATAAAAAATATATGTCTCCAAAAGAGACATTCTCCAAAAATGCCAAAATGTTGGAGGAGGTCTACTGCTCTACATTACTGTCTGAGGTACTTTCCTCCTCCCCACTGCTAGATGAGTTACTCGAGACCTCATCCTCTACCTCTTCTTATATGTGGTCATGCTCTTTAGCGATAATGTACTTGGAATCCACGAGTGCCTCCACACAATCCATTATGTCCTTTACACAATCATATTTGAGGCTTCACTGGTCGTGATTGTCTCTCCACAACCTACGGAGATCCCGTAGGTTGTGTCGTGCATTCCTCAGTCGCCCTTGCTCCACTACCCCTTGGCTTGTACCCCACCCAAAAGCATGCACCCCCGCATTGTACTTCACCCAATCACTCTCTTGTGCAATCTTCTCTTTTACATGAGGTATCCCTGTGACATGGGAAACTAGGTTGGGGTTTAGGAGAGACACCCATGGGTGAGGGCGTGGTTGTTCCATTTAGAATCTGTTTGAAAAAAAAAAAACCAAATATGGCTAACGAGCATGTGAAAAAGAAATTGAATACGACTAAGGAGAAGGTAATAAGCATATGCATAAGACAGAAAGCATATGAGGGAAAGCATATGCATAAGAAAAGGAGAAGCATAAGAGAAGCATAAGAGAAGGAGAGGGGAAACAAAGAGAAAGAAGAGGGGAAAAGAGATTGAAAGAGGGGAAAAGAACCAAATATACATAAGAGAAAAAAGAGAAAAAGAATATGCATAAGAGAAAAAGAGAGAGAGCATATGCTTATGCTTATGCATAAGCATAAGCATAAGCATAAGCATAGGCATAGGCATATGTTTATGAAAAAAAGAGAAAAAGAGAGTGAAAAAGAAAAGGAAAGGAGAAGGAGAAGGAGAAGGAGACATATGCTCATGCATAAGCATAAGCATAAGAGAAGAAAAAACATATGCATAAGAGAAAAAGAGAGAAAGCATATGTTTGAAAGAGGGGAAAAAGAAGAGGGGAAAAGAAGAGAAGGAAGAGGGGAAAAGAGATTGAAAGAGGGAAAAAAGAAGAGGGGAAAAGAGCATAAGCATAAGAGAAGGAAGAGGAGAAAAGAGAAGCCTAACAGGGGAAAAAGAAGAGAAGGAAGAGGGGAAAAACAAGAGAGGAAAAGAGAATAAGCATAAGAGAAGGAAGAGAAAAAAAGAGCATAAGCATAAGAGAAAAATAAATAAAGCATATGCTTATGTTTATGCATGAGCATATGAGCATAAGAGAAAAAGAGAGAAAGCATATGCTTGTGCTTATGCATAAGCATAAGCATAGGCATATGCATATGCTTGTGAAAAGAAGAGAAAAAGAGAGGGAAAGAAAAGAAAAAGAAAGGAGAAGGAGAAGGAGACATATGCTCATGCATAACCATAAGCATAAGAGAAGAAAAAACATATGCATAAGAGAAAAAGAGAGAAAGCATATGTTTGAAAGAGGGGAAAAGAGATCGAAAGAGGGGAAAAAGAAGAGAGGAAAAGAGCATAAGCATAAGAGAAGGAAGAGGGAAAACAAGCATAAGCATAAAAGAAAAAGAAAGAAAGCATATGCTTATGCTTATGCATGAGCATATGAGCATAAGAGAAAAAGAGAGAAAGTATAAGCTTGTGCTTATGCATGAGCGTATGAGCATATGCTCCTGCATAAGCATAAGCATAAGCAAATACATATGCTTATGAAAAGAGAAGAAAAATAGAGGAAAAAAGAGAGTGGAAAATAAGAGAAGGAAGAGGGAAAAAGAGATTGAAAGAGGGGAAAAAGAAGAGGGGAAAAGAGCATAAGCATAAGAGAAGGGAAAGCATATGCATAAGAGGAAAAGAGAGAAAGCATATGCTTATGCTTATGCATAAGAATATGAGGGAAAGAGGGGAGGAAAGAGGGAGAAAAAGAGGAAAAGAGGGGAAGAAGAGGGAATAAGAGAAGAGAGGGAAAGAGAGGGTTCCTACACCCATCACTACAGCTAGTACTTAAGGCATTAGCTGCAAGACAATGAAAATAACAGAAATAATAAAAGGGAAAAAGACGATGCACTTTCTTACCTGGAAAAGACCCGAACCGTGTTTCATGGACTGGCCCTACAAAAAAGAGGAAACATACCATTTTTTTAGATAACTAGTTAGAGGAAGGAGGAGTTTAGAGAAGCAACTTTTCAAAGGGATTGGATGAGTTTGGAGAAGCCTACAAACAAGGAGAAAGCATAAGCCTACAAACAAGGAGAAAGCGAAGGAAGAGAAATACCAAAAAGAGAAGAGGTGAGACTTCTTTCTTTCACCAAATCTCGTTTTTTATCCTTAACCTCTAAAAATCAAGCATGGAAATTAGCACATAGCCTTAGCAATACAAGGAGAAACATGCTTCAATAGTCACAAAACGAAATCTCACAAAAAATAAACTTACATTGCTTAAAGAGACCCACCTTCTTAACAAGCAGAGAGGGAGAAGGGTGGAGAGGGAGCATAAGTGTTGGGAGAGGGGCTGGGTAGGGGTGAGGAGTGGGGAATAGAGAGGAGGAAAGTGAGGTCATCGAATATAAGGTGGGAGGAGAGATTTTTTCTTTTCTCACAATAGAGATGTGAAAGACAGCATCGTGCAGGGTTTTGGGTTTTAGCCCCAGCGTTGCTATATAGCGACGCTGGTCAGTCGCTATATAGCGATGTTTATATCCTAAAAGTGTCACTATATAGTGATGGAATAGGACAAAGCGTTGCTATATAGCGATGGTTTAGGGCACTTTCTGTTAGAGGAGAGGAAAGGAGCACATGGGTGGTTATTTTTTGGATCTTAATAGATTTCCTTACAGCTCATGTTGTGATTTTGGAAGTGTGCAGATGGAAGGGATGAGTGGAAGCTCGTCAAATGATGCACCAATGCTTAGGCATGCAGAGTGGCTTATGGAGAGGTTGTATTGTCATTGCACTCATTGCAAGCAAGAAGTATGACATGCATGTTATATTGTCATGTGGCACTTGCAGATGTATGGGGAGGAGCCCGAACCAGTACCCACCATTGGTGTTGCACGTGGTGATGGATCATCGGTAAGTAATTGCTATTTGAGTTCGTGATTAATATTGGATACCATTATGACACCAAACCTTGAGACAAGATCTTATATTTACATGAAATCTTGAGACAAGATGAGGAGGGTGGCGAGGGTGCACATATGCCTTCACACTTTGAGCAAGACTATAGTCTCCCAGATGTGTCAGATGATGACGAGGGTATGGTGGACATGATGGATTCTATTTTTAGGGGCACTACATCACATGTACACATGATATGAGAGTCTGAGGTCAATATGCGAGAGTTGCACTCAACACAGTTGTACGAGGGTGGTAGGACTCAAGAGGAGTGTGAGAACACTTGCGTGCTATGAATAGGATGTCTCGTTTGTGGCCCCAAGTGCATGCTTTGGGAAAAGTTATCCTCCCAAAAGCAACATGGATCCTCTCCATGAGAGAGGAGGCAACAGGTCAAGGCAGACATTGCCTCTTTTCCAACACCCACAGAGGACAATAAGCTTAGTGGGCTCAAGTCCCATGATTGGCACAAGGTCTTATAGGTATTCTAAGCTGTAGAATTAGTGTACTAATAATCGTGATCGTTAGTGTAATTATGATTATGTTATATTATTGAGATGACTTATTTGTTGCTTTGATAGTTCATCCTCCCAAGATCAATGGTATTATGAGGTATGCATACTATCAAATCGCATTGATTGCATTTTCTTCAATTTAAGCTGAATAATCTATAGACTGATTATGAAAATATCTTACATGGGCATGTGAAATAGGTGGATATCTCAAAAAGAGATCTCCATATCGAGCATCGAGAAGGCTAGGGTGGATTACATCAAAGCCGTATGCTTGCTTGAGAAGCACTTTCTCTCAAGTAGTATGACAAGTCAAGTGCACTTGCTTGTGCACATAGTTGATGAGGTGGCCATTGCAAGTACCATTCATAGTCGATTGATGTTTTTTCTCGAGCGGCTTATGAAAACTTTGAAGGGATTTGTAAGAAAAAGAGCAAGACTAGAAGCAAGCATGGTAGAGGGATGGCTTGTGTAAGAGTCATTAGTATATATCATGGAGTTTCTTGCATCCACGGATTTCGATATGCCGCAGGCTTGGCATAACAAGGATGATGATTGCATCGTTGGCAAGGTTTCCCAAGGAAAAGGGATTGAAATAAAGATGAACAAAGAGCAAATGGAGAAATTCAATAAGTTTTGTATCCTCAATAGCAAGGAGATGTAGAAGTGGATTGAGAGATATGAAGCAGCCAAAGTAGAAAGAATAGTTGCACGGAAGAGATTCAGAGTAATTTATAAGCAATCACAACCATATCCATGGGATCTCACCCTTCTCCCCACTCACATGTCACTTGATTGGCTACAAGTGGCTCTACGTAAAGCTGAACGCAATGGAGAGATACTAAACAAGCACGAGTGAGAGTTATCATTTGGATGTATGATGCAGGTAAGTTTCTTCCCTCTTGACATAATTAAGTAATTATTTGTGGCAATATATGCTATAAAATAGATGTATCTTCATTGTTTTAATGATGCTCTTTTGCAATACAAAAAGTACACTGCATTATGGTCAGATGGATGACATTTTTGCATGGAACCCATAGATTCAAAGAGAGTCACATATGATTGTGGAGTCATGAATAACTTCACACAAGATAGTCGAGAAAGTGCTTCGGATACCAATCTTCTCTCTCATAGTTGGATTATTGTGGAACCATATGCGAAATCTATGAAATTGATTTCAGACGATTTAGTATTTTCATTCTTGATGTATGAGCCAAGAGGAAGATGCACATAATGACATCGTATGAGAGGAAGATGGAGATCATGATATTGAGGAAGAAGATGACGATCATCAAGAATCACCACACTTTATTGAAGACGATGATTAAGTCCTAGTTGAAAGTATGATGCTAGAGTACGATGATGATATAGGAGATTAACTTGGTATAGAGTTAGAGAGAGACTTGTTTGGCACGTTAGACTTGGCTCAGGGTGAAGCCGTTGATGTAAATGCTCTTCATTGATTTTTTTTATCTCAAACTTGGACATGAATATATGAGCTTCAAACTTGATGTACATGCTAGACTTGTACTTTTATTCTCTCAAAGGATCAAACATGTATGAAAAGAAAAAAAAATTTGTCATTGGGAAAAACTATCTTTTAAGGTCAATATGGGAAACAACTTTCTCTATAAAATGTTGCTATAGGAAACTGTCTCAGTGTCGCTATATAATGACCATTCACAAGCCTAATAAGTGTCGCTATATAGCAATGCTCTTTAAACATCGCTATATAGTGACACTTGTTTAAAGTCGCTATATAGCGACACTTAATAGCGACACTTAATGAATCCTGCTCTAATTACTGATGATTAGCACCCCACGCATGCTAAACGTCGGTGCTTAAGCATCGAAATAGGGTCCGTGTGTAGTAGTATAACAAGCACATTCCTTTTCATTTGTGAATTTCACAATTAGAAAATAATAATATATTACTTTTCATTTCTGAATTTCACAATTTCAATCATAATTTATGTCAGTATAATTGCTTGATGGAAATTAGCAAGAATTTTTTAATAGTAGGAAATTAAATTTAAAGAATTTAGTACTAAGAAAAACAATAATTTCAACCACCGGGCTGTTCAATAACTAATGTCTGTTAAACCATGCTGGTTTAGGACAACCACATGACTGGTGATTGAACTGAAGCAGCCACGATTACATGATGTTCCAACCACGATGCTGGTTTAGTAAAATAACGATACAAAATATATTGCTATGAATGTCTGCTCATCCATGCCATTGGGCTAGACAACAATTAATTTTTGTTCAACCACACTAGTTTAGAACAATCACATAACTGGTGATTGAGCTGAACCAACATGATGTTCCAACCAATGGGCTAGTTTAGGACAATCACATTTAGTCTAATCCTAGTTTAAGAAATGAAACAAGTAAACAATCTCAAAGCTCAATCACAAACAACCACTGGGCTGGTTTACGCACCACTAACCTGCATTGTATCTAGCATGTGTATGATTTGCTCCTCAAACACCTTGCATCCCATCCCCTTTTTATAGATGTCCATTCTATTTGGAGAAACTCTCTTTATTTCATGCCAAAACATCATCACTGTAGAAATGACCTCTCGAATCAGGATGATCGTGTCTGCTCTACATTCAACTGCTAGAGGCACTTTGTTCCTTTTGATAGACAACTGTGACATTCTGTGCCCAACATTTCTCCTTTGTTTTAGGGGACACCAACATAGTGAATGTTGCCCTCTTTGCAGCTAGTGGATCAAAGCTATGCACCCCTTTTACTTTATGTAGGCTATTGCTCAGGTTAGAGAGCAGCACCTCTTTGAAGTGCATCTCCCAAGATATTGGTAGGGCTGTTACTCTATGAACTTTAGGATGTAGGCTAAAGCTTGTGAAGACTCAAGATTGGTAATCACCTGAGTGACCTGATGTTGCTGCCTCAAATGCTCCCACCAATCATGACACCACAGCTCGTGTTCTTCACCCTGATCACAATGATCGAATGTGTGCATCTGCAACTGCTTCTTGTTGCTGCTCTACAATTTTTTCCTTGTGCCTTGACCTGGATTTTCAGCATGTCTTGCAACCTCTGTCTACTTCTCTTTCAAGCCATGGCAAGTTGCATGTTGCCATTGATGCCATGGCCATGATTAAACTAGAAGAGACCCAAAGAACCTAGCTGGTGAGGCAAGCAAAGGATAGAAGGCAACATGTCCTAAAGAAGACAATGCCAAACCAAAGTATGTGCAAGGTCACATCGAGGTGTGTGTGGGGGTTGCAGTGCATTTGCAGGGTAGGGGTAGGTTGTAGGTACTTAATCTCCCAAGATTTGATGGGCAGGCGATGTGAAAATTCAAAATTCATGAGAGTAACAAAATCTTTAGTTGCCGGTATTCCCGCCTCCGGTGATACACATCAACAGAATTGGATATACCAAACAAGTGCAATGTAGCCTAAAATGCTTCAAAACACAAATAGGCCAAAGGGCATGCTATCGGGTTTGATGATGTGTATTACGAAATGCAATGACCTTTGGCATGCTTATGAGCCATATAGCAAGAAAGTTCATGGAAAAAGAAAGTTCAATCCGTTTTGGTTTTCAACAAATCAAAAAAAGTTATGGAGCATGCCCTCATGGGTACGCATCACTTTAGCACAACATTGGAGGCCCATTAACCCATGCATAATGATCTCATTTAGGTGTGTCCTTGAATTGAGGAGCATCTCACATAGTGTACTTTAGAATGATTACTTGGTTGCATGTATCTATAGAATAAAATTTTGATGTTTTTGAATAAATTGCTATATCCTATAGTCTTCAAGATGCATGCTTCACATGCAACATAGCACTTGTGATGCTTTAATGGTCTCATTCAAAAATCCTCACTCCATAATATTTTTCTCTCATGCTCAACTTTGGAATGTGTACTACAACTTGAAGACAAAGTTTTTCGAATTCCGTTGAGCAATGCATAACTTATGGGTCATCAACATACCCATATATAGAAAATTCCCTAAACCTCACCAAAAATGGCTACACCCAAACAAACAATGACCTGTTGCCTAATAGGAAGTGCAAATGCAACTTTTATCATGAGGAATACTGAGGCTCTGGCATAAGAATGCAAAAAAACTTCTTCGGTGATAGCAACAAATAGATTGGGAAATGCAAGGGGCAAGGAGTAGAGAGAGTTATAGCCACTTTAGGCAGACAAGTACAGGAATAAGTGACACTGAGAATAGTGTGTTACCCCTTGTCTTTTGCTTTGAACATGTCGTGGACAAATATTGCATGAAGAGTATTGTAATCTCTCTCTCTCTCTCTCTCTCTCTTACACACACACACACACACACACACACACACACACACCCCTCTTATTTCTTCCTATTCCATTTTATATCAAATGGTATAGTAGAGAATTGTAGAGGGCTTGCAGTGAATTGATTGAGGGCTATTCAGCATGTTCAAACTTTGAGCTACCCACCATCAAATTGTAAGTGCTCTTACACCTCATCCTAGATGAGAAAATATTTTTTTAATGACTTTAAATTTAGATCTGAGAATAAATGCACCCTACTTGTTAATGCTTCAAGACCAAACCCATGCGCTCTCACATATAATTCTCATTAATCTCCCAATTTGGCGGGCTAGGGTATTTTTGTTTTAATTCATCGATGACCGCTTGCTTCTTTTGGTCATCTTGATACTGCCAATCGGTAGTAATGCCGCTCTTAAAGTGATGGCTCATCAACCTCCTCATGGTGGCCATCACTGCTTTGCCCTTTCTATCTTCTATTATCTCTTTGATTGATAGGAGAGGTCCTCCTCTGGATAAGGAGGACTGATGGTAGCGGCAGAGTCAGAGCGAGTGGAAGCTGTGTGAGTGCTTTCGGAGCAAGGAGTAGCAGTGGGAGTAGGAGAGGGCAAGGGACCTGACTGATATTGTGTCTCCGGACCAAGTGGAGACCTGTAGGGATGTGAGTGTACTGACTCGTCTACATCTCCCAAGTCAGCACAACATAAGTGGCCCCTCCTACTCTTCCTTCCTTACGAGAGTCATGCGCAAGTGATGACCCCTCAGTCGAAGGGGCATGATGGGACGGCTCGACAGTAGGTTCTCTCGTGTGTGTAGGGGAGGGAATTGCTGAGGTCCTCTGAGATAGTAGAGAGAAGAATCTCGCTGCCTCCTCATCAGTCATCTATGCTACAAACTCGTCAGGACTCCCAACAAAGCCATGCATGGCTAGCAAAGGAGTTCCCCGAGGGGTAGTTGTAGTGCTACATCCAAGAGGAGTTGGACCAGGGGTAGTCGCAGTGCTAGGTCCGAGAGGAGTCGAAGCACGGGTAGTCCCTGTAGGTGTCGCCTCAGAGGAATCAAAGACCTGTGGAGCATATAGATCATGATGTCTCCTCCTGCGCGGCTGTCCGTACTTGTCAGATGTGTGACATGATCCCATGTCTGACATAGACACAAACATGAAAACAAAAAACAAAAAACAAACATAAGCATAGGAAAAGAGGAAGAAGAGGGAAAGGAAAAGAGATTGGAAGAGGGGAAAGAGAGAAGAGGAGGGAAAGGAAAGAGGGGAAGACGAGGGAAGAAGAGGGAAAGAGGAGGGAAAAGAGGGGGAAAAAGAGGGGAAGAGGGAAGAAGAGGGAAAGGAAAGAGAGATTGGAAGAGGGGAAAGAGGGGGGGGAAAAGAGAAGAGGAAAAGGAAAGAGGGAAAAAGAGACATATGCTCATGCTCATGCTTATGCTTATGCATGAGCATAAGAGCATGAGCATGAAAGGGGGAAAAGAGGGGAAGAGAGAAGAAGAGGGAAAGGAAAGAGAGATTGGAAGAGGGGAAAGAGGGGGGGGAAAAGAGAAGAAGAGGAAAAGGAAAGAGGGAAAAAGAGACATATGCTCACCTTCTCTTATGCTCATGCATAAGCATAAGCATGAGCATATGTCTCCTTCTCTTATGCTTATGCTATGCTTGCATAGCATAAGCATAAGAGAAGGAGACATATGCAAGCATAGCATAAGCATAAGAGAAGGAGACATATGCTCATGCTTATGCTTATGCATGAGCATAAGAGCATGAGCATGAAAGGGGGAAAAGAGGGGGAAAAAGAGGGGAAGAGAGAAGAAGAGGGAAAGGAAAGAGAGATTGGAAGAGGGGAAAGAGGGGGGGGAAAAGAGAAGAAGAGGAAAAGGAAAGAGGGAAAAAGAGACATATGCTCACCTTCTCTTATGCTCATGCATAAGCATAAGCATGAGCATATGTCTCCTTCTCTTATGCTTATGCTATGCTTGCATAGCATAAGCATAAGAGAAGGAGACATATGCTCATGCTTATGCTTATGCATGAGCATAAGAGCATGAGCATGAAAGGGGGAAAAGAGGGGGAAAAAGAGGGGAAGAGAGAAGAAGAGGGAAAGGAAAGAGAGATTGGAAGAGGGGAAAGAGAGGGGGAAAGAGAAGAAGAGGAAAAGGAAAGAGGGAAAAAGAGACATATGCTCATGCTTACGCATGAGCATATGTCTCCTTCTCTTATGCTCATGCATAAGCATAAGCATGAGCATATGTCTCCTTCTCTTATGCTTATGCATAAGCATGAGCATGAAAGAGGGAAAGAAGAGAGAAGAAGAGGGAAAGGAAAGAGGGAAAAAGAGACATATGCTCATGCTTATGCTTATGCATGAGCATAAGAGCATGAGCATGAAAGAGGGAAAGAGGGAAAGAAAGAGAGAAGAAGAGGGAAAGAAAAGAGGGAAAAAGAGGGGGAAAGAGATTGAAAGATTGAAGAAGAAGAAAAAGGAAAGGAGGGAAAGAAGAGAGAAGAGGGAAAGAAGAGGAAAGAGAGGGGAAGAGAGGGTTCCTATGCCCATCACTGCAGCTAGTGCTTATGGCACTAGTTGCAGGCCAATGCAAATAACAAAAATAATAAATGAAAAAAAGAGGAAGCACTTACCTGGAATAGTATGTCCCGCTCGATGTTTTGTGGACTGGCCCTACAAAAGAGAGGAAACATACCATTTTTCAAATAAGATGTTAGAGGAAGTAGGAGATTACAAAAGCAACTTCTCAAAAAGATTGGATTGAGGAGACAAGGAGAAAGAGAAGGAAGAGAAATACAAAAAAGAGTAGAAGAGGTGAGTCTTCTTTCTTTCTTGAAATCTCGTTTTTTGTTTCAATCCTTTGAAATCAACCATGAAAGCTAGTACAAGGAGAAGCACTCACAAAGTGAAATCTAGAAAAAAACCTACCTACATTGTTGAAAGAGGCTCACCTCTTGAAAAACTTCCTTTCAAGAAACCAAAGAGGAAGAAGGGTGGAGAGGGAGCACAAGAGCTAGGAGAGGGGTGAGTAGTGGTGAGGAGTGGAGAATAGAGTGGGAGGTCATCGAAAATAGGTGGGAGGAGAGATTGCCTTGCTTACAATAGAGATTAGAGCTAGTGCTAAAGAAAGCGCCGTGCGTCGCATCAGTAGGTTTTAATCCAGGGTGTCGCTATATAGCAACGTTTTTAATTAAAAGCATCGCTATATAGTGATGGAACAAAGCAAAACATCGCTATATAGTGATGCTTTAAGACAGTTTATATTTAAAGTTGAAAAAGAAGATCATAGATGCTATTTTATAACTATTAATATATTTCCTTGCAACTTATGTTGTGATTTTATAAGTGTAGATGGAAGGGACGAGTGGAAGCTCCGTCCGATGATGCACCAACGCCCGAGAGCACAAAGTGGCTTACGGAGAGGTTATACTATCATTGCACTCATTGCAAGCGAGAAGTATGACATCAACGTCGTATTATCATGTGCCACTTGCGGATGTATGGGGAGGAGCCCGAACCAGTTTTCACCATTGGTATTGCACGTGTTGATGGATTATTGGTAAGTCAAAGCTATTTAAGTTTTTTGTTAATATTGGATACCAGGAAATACAAGATCTTATATTTACACGAAATCTTAAAACAGGAGGAGGCTGATGAGGGTACGCATATACCTTCACAATTTGAGCAAGACTATAGTCTCCCGAATGATGATGAGGGTATGTTTGACATGATGGATTCTATTTTTTGGGGGCACTACATCCCATGTACACGTGATGTTAGAGTCTGAGGTCAAAATGCGAGAGTTGCAATCAACACAATTGTACGAGGGTGCTAGGATGTCTAAACTACGTGCTTTTCTCTCAATCTTGAATCTGCAAGTAAAGTATGGGTGGTTGAATACAAGTGTCTCGGCCTTAATGAGGTTAGCTCTTGCATTAGTTTGACTTATTATTCGGATATTTTTTGTTTTGAGAATCATCATGTATGGATTAGTGTACCGAATTATCATTGTTCGAAGCCTATGTATGTTTGAATTGTGATAGGTTGCCCCAGAAGATGTTGCCCGCACCAAATACCATGCCCGCATCAAGAGATGAATGAAAAAGATGCTAACAACGGTGGGTATGGATTATGATACCATCCATGCTTGCCGTAATGATTGTATTCTCTTTTGTCGTGAGCATGGAGATTTAGCTAGTTGTCCCAAGTGTGGGGAACAATAATATAGAGATGACTTGCAGGGTGAGCGGATACCGGTAAAGGTCTTGACACACTTTCCCATCATTGCAAGAATACAGCACATGTTTTGATGCAAATCCGTAGCAGAGTTGATGACATGACATGCATCTCATTAGTCCACTGATGACACATTGAGGATTCCCGAAGATTGTGCAACTTGGAAGCACATAGACAATCAGTGGCCGAACTTTGCTAGGGAGCCACGCAACTTACATCTTGGGCTCGCCATGGATGGCGTCAATCCTTTCAGGTTATTCTCGACATCTTGGTCGACATGGCCCATAGTCATGGTGAATTACAAATTCCCACCATGGCTAACAATAAAAAAGGGACACCTCATGATTGCACTACTTGTGCCAAGAAAGTACAAGGCAAAAAATATGGACGTGTACATGGCACCTTTGATAGAGGAGTTATAGATATTATGGAGAGAAGTGCGGGTCTTGGATATTTCTAGAGCTCCTAGACATACCAATGATATTTTAGTCAGGGGTATCTTGATGTGGACCATGCATGACTACCTAGGATATGGACAGTACGCAGGTACGTGGTTGTGTCTCTACATGTATAATATAGGATTATGCTTTTATGACTCTCTTTCGCATGCATGTCTTATACTAACACATTCATGCATGCGTGCAGGACTTGTTACAAGTGGGTACCATGCTTGTCCTTTTTGTGGACCGGCTTTGAAATCGCTTGCATGCTACTCCAAACATATGAGGAAAAATGTTTATGAAGGTCATGCTCGATACCTTCCGCTCGACCATCTCGCACGTGGAGGTTAGCTTGATCCACCACCATCATATTTGAAGGCAATTGACTGGCAAGCTTGGAGAGCGAATGAAGAGGAACCTCATCCTGGTATGAAGAGGCTATCGATCTTTCACCAGCTTCCTTATTGGGGTGAGTTACAAATCAATCATCTCTTGGATCCCATGCATATCTTCAAGAATGTGGGGGCTACTATTTGGGCACACCTTGTTGGTTCCTCGTTGGTTCCAAAGACTCAAGAGGAGTGCGAGAAGCATGCTATGGATAGGATGTCTCATTTGTGGCCCCAAGTGCATGCTTGGGGAAAAGTTGTCCTCCTGAAAGCAACATGGATCCTCGTTTGATATTTCTTCCTCTTAATTTTTGCACAATAGTATTTATTCTTTGTTTCTCTTGCCTTATGGCATCATCAAGACGCAAACCCATCTTAAACTTATGCATTGCCCATTATTGCAGTCGGTACCTCAATTTTTTGTGTGTAGATTCAAATAATGCAGGTGATGTATAGATCTTGCATTCTAAATATCTCATCCTACCTAAAGGGACTCCAAAAGTAGTAGTGTATGACTCACATAAGGACTTTTAAAATTCCTCTAGGAAAATAAATATACTTACAGAAGGGGATTTATAAATTTTCCCAAAATAATTACACTAAGGTTTTATGGATGCCTAAATGGTGTGTGATTGGTTGGAAAAATTTATCATAGCTTAATGGTTCCATATGTGAAGTTGTGGTTCAATCTGGGTCCAATTTGGGTGCCAAACGGGCAAGATATGGACCCTCAAAGTTAGGGGATTTTTAGGGGCCCTTTTGTCTTTAGGGCCAAGTGTGAATGGTCCTAGACCTTTGAGCTAACAAGGGTTGTGCACTAACTGCTAGTTAGTTTGGACTTAGTTGCTATAACTGGGGCTTAACCTAACCTAGTTATCTAGCTGAATCAGTTAGTATGACTATAGTTAACCCAATTAACTAAAGTGAATTACTAATTGATACACAGTTAACTCAATCTAGCCCTATAGCCTATTAACCTAACCTATGGACAACTAAGCTAACCGATGGTTAAATAACCTAACCTAAGTTCAACTAACCTAACTATGGTTAGTTTTTAGGGTTACTTTAACCCTTTTTTTTTTCTAAGGGGGGGTGGGTCAGTGGGCGGTGGCTTAGGTGTTTTTTTTTAAAAAAAACTCCAAAGAGTGGGAGCTTCATTCCATTGAGGGATATTTATACATGTTGGTCTCTCCACTTTTGGGGGGGACCTTTTGGGTCTCTACACAAAGTGGAGGGAACATTTGGGTCTCTACACAAAGTAAGGGGACCTTTTGGGTCTCGGCACAAAGTGGAGGGACCTCCGAAAGTGTAGTCTTTTAGTATTTCTCTCTCTAGATTTAGTCTTTATCTCTTTAGATCCTGATTTTGCAAGTTATATGATTGGATCTTTTCTAGAGAGGATTTCGGCTATCCTCATCCTTTAAGATTTATCATACTATCTTTCAGGATCAAGATATTACAAGCGAAGCTTCGCCGCTACTCTATACACACAATGCTCTCATAGTTGTTGTCCTAGACTGCACTTCTGGCCCTTGTTGCCAAAGGGTTCCGAGGGCCAAATGTTGTCTCTGTTTTACCCAAGTGCAGGTTCTGAGGGTGTTGGTCACCTACAGTCATGTCGTTGCTCACTGTAGCATAGGTGTTCACAAGTGTAGCATAGGTCCTCGGGTCGTGTTCCGGTGAGAGGTGTAGACTAAAGGGTGGAAAGCAGATCTTATGCACACGTGAATGAGAAAGAGGGATTGAATATAATGATTGATGGAGGCTCTTGCCTCCACAGGAGTTCAAGGGCTTAGAAGGGGATTTCAAGGTTAGAAATAGGGACAAGGTTGAGAGTGTTAACTAGGAGTTCTAAGGTTCAGAGAAGGTTGGAGGGTTTAGGAGGAGTTCGAGGTTGAGGAGTGGAGAGCTAGTCTCCTTCACACTACTACACATGGATCCTATTGCGACTTTTACGTATCGACATTTAGCACACACGGGGCGCTAATCGTCGGTATGAAAAGTGAGTCCCATAAAGCATCGCTATATAGCGACTTTAGGTAAACGTTGATATATAGTGACGATTACAAAAGTTGGTATATAGCGACTTTTGTAATCGTCACTATATAGCGACACTGAGATACTATTCTATAGCGACGTTTTCCAGAGAGGGTTTTTACCAAATTTTTTTAAATTTTCATACATGTTTGATCTTTTGAGAGAATAAAAGTATGAGAGCATGTACATCAAGTCTTTGAAGCTCATATATTCATGTCCAAGTTTGAGATGAAAAATCAATGAAGAGCATTTACATTAACTGTTTCATCTTGAGCCAAGTCTAAGGCGCCAAACAAGTCTATCTCCAACTCTATACTGAGTTGATCTTCTATATCATCATCGTACTCTAGCATCGTACGTTCACCTAAAAGTACTTGATCCTCTTCTTCAATAAAGTGTGGTGATTCTTGCTGATCGTTGTCTTCTTCCTCAATATCGTGATCTCCATCTTCCTCCCGTGCGATGTCATTACGGGCATCTTCCTCTTGGCTCATATTGGGATCATCTTCTTTGCTAGATTCATCAGGATCAATTGGATCCAGCATTGGTAGTGGCATCTCCATATCCACATCTCTATCTTCAAAAATTTGCTTACTTCATGGTGCAACTTGGATCACGTACCACCATCTTTGATCAAAATGATTCGGATGAAAAACCACCTACATTGAAGATGGGTGCCAGATGTCGTCAATTATATATATGAAACTATGCTCAAGTACATGTATTAATGGACCTTTAAAAATGAAAGCTTGGATTAATTAAATCATTAGTATGCACCTACTCACAGTGCTCGGGAAGAACAAAAGTATCACTTTCATTGGTCCAATGTTTGGTGGAGCCTTATTGCAAAGAAACCGCTACTATCTTTTCTCACCGTCGCATGCAATGTCATTATGCGCATCTTCCTCTTGGCTCATATGGTAATCTACATCTTCTTCGCTAGATTCATCAATTGGATCCGGCATTGGTAGTGGCATCTCCATATCCACATCTCGATCTTCAAAAATTTGCTTACTTCATGGTGCAACTTGGATCACGTACCACCATCTTGGATCAAAACGATCCGGATGAAAAACCACCTATATTGAAGATGGGTGCCAAATGTCGTCAATTATATATATGAAATTATGCTCAAGTACATGTATCGATGGACTTTAAAAACGAAAGCTTCGATTAATTAAATCATTAGTATGCACCTGCTCACAATGCTCAAGAAGAACAAAAGTATCACTTTCATCGGTCCAATGTTTGGTGGAGTCTATTGCAAAGAGATTGCTACTATCTTTTCTCACTGTCGCATGGGGACCATTGTAAATAGTCCTAAACCATTTTACATCAAGAATGAAAATACTAAATCGTCTGAAATCAACTTCATAGATTTCACGTATGGTTCCATAATAATCCAACTGTGAGACGAGAAGATTGGTATCTGTAGCACTTGCTTAGCTATCTTGTGTGAAGTTAGCCATGACTCCACAATCATATGTGACTCTCTGTGAATCGATGCGTTCCACATGAAAATGTCATCCATATGACCATAATGCACTGTACTTTTTGTACTGTAAAAGAGCATCATTAAAACAATGAAGATGCATCTATTTTATAGCGTATATTGCCACAATTAATTACTTAATTATGTCAAGAGGTAAGAAACTTACATGCATCATACATCCAGATGATTACTCTCGCTCACGCTCATTTATTGTCTCTCCATCGCGTTCGGCTTTATGTAGAGCCAGTTGTAGCCAATCAAGTGACATGTGAGTGGGGAGAAGAACCAGATCCCATGGATATGGTTGCGATTGCCTGTACATTACTCTGAATCTCGTCCTTGCATTTATTCTTTCTGCTTTGGCCACTTCATATCTCTCAATACACTTCTGCATCTCAGGGCTATTGAGGATACAAAACTTATTGAATTTCTCCATTTACTCTTCGCTCATCTTTCTTTCAATTCATTTTCCTTGGGGAACCTCACCAACGATGTGATCATCATCCTTGTTATGCCAAGCTTGCAGCATATCGGGATCTGTGGATGCAAGAAACTCTGTGATATATACTAATGACTCTTGCACAAGCCATCACTCTGCCAAGCTGTTTGGCTTCTGGTCTTGCTCTTTGTCTTACAAATCCCTTCAAAGTTTTCATAAGCTGCTCGAGAAAAACCATCCATCGACTATGAACGGTTCCTGCAATAGCGACCTCATCAACTATGTGCACAAGCAAGTGGACTTGAGTTGTCATAATGCTCGAGGGAAAGTGCTTCTCAAGCAAGCATACGGCTTTGATGGAGTCCACCCTAGCCTTCTTGATGCTCGATATGGAGATCTCTTTTTGAGATATCCACCTATTTCACATGTCCATGTAAGATATTTTCATAATCAGTCGACAAATTAATCAGTTTAAATTGAAGAAAATGCAATCAATGTGATTTGATAGTAAGCATACCTCACAATATCACAGATCTTAAATATATAATTTCTAGCAACTTCTTGTAAGCAACCTTTTATTGTAATTGGAAGGATTAACTATCAAAGCAATAAAGAAGTCATGTCAACAATATACCCACAATATAACATAATCATAATTACGCTAACACATCACGATTATTGGTACATTAGTTCTACAGCTTAGAATACCTGTAAGACCTTGTGCCAATCATGGGACTTGAGCCCACTAAGCTTATTGTCCTTTGAAAATGCTCCTTTCAAGCAATGCATGTACCCTATTAGTGTTTGAAAAGAGGCAATGTCCACCTTGACTGTTGCCTCCTCCTATTGTGGGAGATGTATTGTATGGAAACATTGCTGGATATATAAATAGCTCAATGTATTATAAAGAAAGAATAAATGTTATATTTGTATACATCCCTAAGCTACCAACTTGGGCTCAAAAGTCACAAGGAGATTTGAGTGCGCCCCATGGCTACATTACTATGCAAACAAAAAAGGATATCTCCTTTGGAGATGAGCTATTTTGTGAGTATGAATACTAGTATGGAATTGTTAATGATTGTGTTAAACGATGTGATGTAAAATTAAGTTTCAAATTTGGCTATGTGTCAATGGTTTTGATTATATTTAGCACAAGAAATCAATTTAAAAAAAGGTTTTTATCAAGACCATGTCTTTGAGTTTCATAAGCTCTATTGTGATGGAGAGTATCATGAGCTCTATTGTGATGGAACATTGTTTTTTAACACCATATTTATATGATGGATGTCAAAGCTCTACCATAATCCTATTGCATATGTCAATACTGCAATTTATCAACATAGAAACATATGAATTTGGCATTAATTTGATACATCTAATATACCAAATAAAAATTGACAGTTGTTGCAAGTTTAATTTTGTTTTTGAACACCACATTTATATGATGGATGTCAAATCTCTATAACAATCCTATTGCATATATCAATACTACAATTTAATTTACTCCAATGAATCTTCCTAATGCAACATCTATAAATTGGCTTTTATTTGTGGTTTTTATGTATATGAAACAATAAACATCTTTCTTTCACTAGCAAATCGACAAATGTTTTGGCCATGGGACCACGTTCACATCTATTAAGGCCTTTTGCCATAGCAACATACGGAAGCTTGTTGCTTGGGTTCTAGCCCGGGGGATTCACTCTTCATTAAAGGGGGACGTCACCTACATGCATGAACTTTAAGAAAACCCCCTATTTAAGATCCACGTAGGATGATAAAACACCCCTATTTAAGCTTATAAGATACCACCAAAATTCTATTATGTCCCCCCCTTTCCTTAAATCTGTGTTCTTTCTCAAGAATTTAGAATACACAATAAGAAAATTTAGATTACTTTCCTTGTCACTATTTAAAACCATACACAAAACCAAACTTGTTCGGACTAGTTACCCAAGGTAGCCTATACTATGTCCCCCCCTCTTAAATATGGCATGGGCCCCCTAACTTAAATTCAATATTGGGAAAAAATAAAAAGGGCCCCCACCCCTAATGTATAAGCTTATTCCTCATTTCAAAAAAACCCCCTATTGTACACTCACGTGATATCATAAGTTCCCCCATGCGAATCCCCTAGGGGTTCTAGGAATCGGGAAAGTATTGTGCATGGTCTAGTCTCCCCCAACATAACTGAAACTTGGATCCTCAATGGAGCTAATGTTTCAATAAAAAACATCAAATTTTACTTTTGAGGTGACTATATTTTATTTCACGGGAATTGGGATTTTCCCAAATTCTCTAATATATTGTTGAAGAGAAAAGAAGATAAAAAGAGAGGAAATAAGAGAGGGAAAAAGAAGAGAAGGAACAGGGGAAAAGAAGAGAAGGAAGAGGGGAAAAGAGATTGAAAGAGGGGAAAAAGAAGAGGGGAAAAGAAGAGAAGGAAGAGGGGAAAAAGAAGAGAGGAAAAGAGCATAAGCATAAGAGAAAAAGAGAGAAAGCATATGCATATGCATATGTTTATGCATGAGCATATGAGCATATGCTCATGCATAAGTATAAGCATGAGCATAAGCATAGGAAAATGCATATGCTTATGAAAAGAAGAGAAAAAGAGAGGAAAAAAGAGAGGAGCAAAGAGCATAAGCATAAGAGAAGGAAAAGCATATGCATAAGAGAAAAAGAGAGAAAGCATATGTTTAGAGTAGACTAGATCATCATAGAGGAGATGATTTGAATTTCTCCAAGTTGCCAATCTAAGCCATGCCTATGCATGAGCATATGAGTATATGCTCATGCATAAGCATAAGCATAGGCAAATGCATATGCTTATGAAAAGAAGAGAAAAAGAGAGGAAAAAAGAGAAAGAGAGAGGGGAAAAGAGAAGGAAAATAGGGAGATGGAAAGAAGAAAAGAGACGAAAAAAGAGAGATGAAAAGAGGAAAAGAGAGGAAAAAAGAGAAAAAGAGAGAAGAGAAAAGAAGAGAAAAAGAGAGGAAATAAGAGAGGGAAAAAGAAGAGAAGGAAGAGGGGAAAAGAAGAGAAGGAAGAGGGGAAAAGAGATTGAAAGAGGGGAAAAAGAAGAGAGGAAAAGAGCATAAGCATAAGAGAAGAAAAAGCATATGCATAAGAGAAAAAGAGAGAAATCATATGCATATGCTTATGCATGAACATATGAGCATATGCTCATGCATAAGCATAAGCATAGGCAAATGCATATGCTTATGAAAAGAAGAGAAAAAGAGAGGAAAAAGAGAGGGTAAAAGAAGAGAAGAAAGAGGGGAAAAGAGATTGAAAGAGGGGAAAAGAGCATAAGCATAAGAAAAGGAAAAACGTATGCATAAGAGAAAAAGAGAGAAAGCATATGCTTATGCTTATGCATGAGCATATGAGCATATGCCAATGCATAAGCATAAGCATAGGCAAATGCATATGCTTATAAAAAGAAGAGAAAAAGAGAGGAAAAAAGAGAGGGGAAAAGAGAGAAAGAAGAGGGGAGAAGATATTGGAAGAGGGCAAAAAGAAGAGGGGAAAAGAGCATAAGCATAAGAGAAGGAAAAACATATGCATAAGAGAAAAAGAGAGAAAGCATATGCTTATGCTTATGCATGAGCATATGAGGGAAAGAGGGGGCAAAGAGGAAAAGAGGGGAAGAAGAGGGAATAAAAGAAGAGAGCGGAAGAGAGGGTTCCTACACCCATCACTGCAGCTAACGCTTAAGGCGCTAGCTGCAGGCCAATGCAAATAATAGAAATAACAAAAAGAAAAAAGAGGAAGCACTTTCTTGCCTGGAAAAGTCCCGCTCAGTATTTCATGGACTGGCCCTACAAAAGAGAGAAAACATACCATTTTTCAAATAACTCGTTAGAGGAAGGAGGAGTTGGAGAAGCAACTTTTCAAAGGGATTGGATTGAGGAGACAAGCATAAGCCTACAAACAAGGAGAAAGAGGAGGAACAGAAATACCAAAAAGAGAAGAGGTGAGTCTTCTTTCTTTCACCAAATCTCGTTTTTTGTCCTTAACCTCTGAAAAATCAAGCATGAAAATTAGCACATAGGCTTAGCAATACAAGGAGAAACATGCTTCAATACTCACAAAACAAAATCTCACGTGATTAATATTACACGTGTACATGACATGAAACCTTGAGACAAGATCTTATATTTATACAAAACCTTGAGACAGGATGAGGAGGGTGGCAAGGGTGTGCATATACCTTCACACTTTGAGCAAGACAATAGTCTCTTGGATGTGCCAGATGATGATGAGGGTATGGTGGACATGATGGATTCTATTTTTAGGGACACTATATCACATGTACACATGTCCAAGTCTGAGGTCAATATGCAAGAGTTGCAATCAACATAGTTGTACGAGGGTGCTAGGATGTTTAAACTATAGGCTTGTCTCTCAATCTTGAATCTACAAGCAAGGTATGGGTAGTCGGATACAAGTTTCTCAGCCTTAATGAGGTTAGCTCCCACAATCATTTGTCTCATTATTTGGATATTGTTTGTTTTGAGAATCATCATTATGCCTATGTATGTTTGAATTGCGATAGGTTGCTCTAGAAGATGTTGCCTGCACCAAATACCATGCCCGCTTCAAGAGATGAAGCGAACAAGATGCTAACAATGGTGGGTATGGATTATGATACCATCCATGCTTGCCGTAATGATTGTATTCTCTTTCGCCATGATTATGGAGATTTGACTAGTTGTCTGGAGTGTGGGGAACAAAGATATAGAGATGACTTGTAGGGTGAGCAGATACCAGTAAAGGTCTTGAGACACTTTCCCATCAATATTGCAAGAATACATCACATGTTCCGATGAAAATCCATAGCAGAGTTTATGACTTGGCATGCATCTCATTGGTCCACTAATGATGCATTGAGGATTCTCATAGATTGTGCAACTTGGAAGCACATAGACAATCAGTCGCCAAACTTTGCAAGGGAGCCACGCAACTTACATCTTGGGCTTGCCATGGGCGGCGTGAACCCTTTCGGGTTACGCTTGACATCTTGGTCGACATGGCCCATAGTCTTGGTGAATTACAATATCCCACTATGGATAACAATAAAGAAGGGACACCTCATGCTTGCACTGCTTATGCCACAGAAGTACAAGGACAAAAATATGGACGTGTACATGGCACCTTTGATAGAGGAGTTACATATCTTATGGCGAGAAGTGCAGGTATTTGATCTATCCAGACCTCCTAGACATACCACTTACATTTTGGTCAAGGGAATCTTGATGTAGACCAGGCATGACTACCCAGGATATGGAGAGTGCACAGGTACGTGGTTGTGTCTTTACATGTATAATATAGGATGATGCTTTAATGATTCTCTTTCGTGCGCATGTCTTATACTAACACATTCATGCACGTGTGCAAGACTTGTTACAAGCGGGTACCATGCTTGTCCTATTTGTGGACCGGGTTTGAAACCGCTTGCACGATACTCCAAACATATGAGGAAAAATGTTTATGAAGGTCATGCTTGATACCTTCCGCTGGACCATCTCGCACGTGGAGGTCAGCTTGATCCATCACCACCATATTTGAAGGCAAGTCATTGGATTCAAGCTTGGAGGGTGCATGGAGAGGAACCTCCTTGTGGTCTAAAGAGGCTATCCATCTTTCATGATCTTCCTTATTGGGGTCAGTTACAAATCAATCATCTCTTGGATCCCGTGCATATCTTCAAGAATGTGTATTTGGGCATACTTGGTTGGTTCTAAAGACTTGAGAGGAGTGCGAGAAGATTTGCATGCTATGAATAGGATGTCTCATTTGTGGCCCCAAGTGCATGCTTCGGGAAAAATTGTCCTCCCAAAAGCAACATGGATCCTCTCAAAGAGAAAGGAGGCAACGGTCAAGGTGGACATTGCCTCTTTTTGAACACCCACAGGGTACATGCGTTGCTTCAAAGGAGAATTTTCAAAGGACAATAAGCTTAGTGGGCTCAAGTCCCATGATTGGCACAAGGTCTTAAAGGTATTCTAAGTTCTAGGATTAGTGTACCAATAATCGTGATGCGTTAGTGTAATTATGATTATGTTATATTATTGACATGACTTCTTTGTTGCTTTGATGGTTGATCCTCCCAATTACAGTGAAAGGGTGCTTACAAGAAGATGTTAGAAATGCTATATTCAAGATCAGTGGTATTGTGAGGTATGCTTACTATCGAATCGCATTAATTGCATTTTCTTCAATTTAAGTTAAATAATATGTAGACTGATTATGAATATATCTTACATGGGCATGTGAAATAGGTGGATATCTCAAAAAGAGATCTCCATATCAAGCATCGAGAAGGCTAGGGTGGACTCCATCAAAGCCGTATGCTTGCTTGAGAAGCACTTTCCCTCGAGCATTATGACAACTCAAGTGCACTTGCTTGTGCACATAGTTGATGAGGTGGTCATCACAGGTGTTGTTCATAGTTGGTGGATGTTTTTTCTCGAGCAGTTTATGAAAACTTTGAAGGGATTTGTAAGGCAAAGAGCGAGACCAGAAGCAAGCCTGGTAGAGGGATGGCTTGTGTAAGAGTCATTAGAATATATCATGGAGTTTCTTGCATCCACGGACCTCAATATGCCACAAGCTTGGCATAACAAGGATGATGATCCCATCATTGGCGAGGTTCCCCAAGGAAAAGGGATTCAAAGAAAGATGAGCAAAGAGAAAATGGAGAAATTCAATAAGTTTTGTATGCTCAATAGCAAGGAGATGCAGAAGTGGATTGAGAGATATGAAGTAGCAAAAGTAGAAATAATAGTTGCAAGGAAGAGATTTAGAGTAATGTATAGGCAATCGCAACTAATCATATGATATTGTGGTGGAGAATGGCACTAGTGCCATTCTCCATTCCCCAACTAATCATATGATATTGTGGTGGAGAATGGCACTAGAACCATGCATGACATGAACACATGTGGAGTACTTATTGAGTATGTTGGAGGAGCATGGAGACAAGATAGAGAGAGCAAGATGATGAAAAGGGAGAGAGTTTATTCATGAGAGGTATGCCCGATATATAGGCACAAGTTACAGCCAAGTGTGACATCATACGTGAGCTTAAGAGAGCATCTCTAGATCCACAATTATCTCTCAATCACACACCACACTCCTAGATTCACTCATTCACACCTACTAATGGACACATCATCAGTCACACCTAACTCAGGCACACCTACACACACCATGTGTTCACACACTCACAACTATAGACCTTAGGACCCTAGGTATGATCTCATTACATCAATTTGTCCTTCATTCCCCCCCACAAATTGATGACCTCATCCCTCAGCAGTAGTACATGGGATGCTCCATGGCTTGCTTACCATCATGTGGCAACACACATGGCCCCAACCTGTGACTCACTCCTAGGACTCTTGGTTTTTAGTTGGGAGATAGACAATGACTATGCATGGGAATACCCTTAGATCCAGTAAGGTAAAACATTAGACAAGCATTAGACTAACAATCATTTGAGGGGGACATCCCAAGGTAGAGAACCCTTATTGACCACACACAAAAATTCTAAATTGAAGATGTGGGGAAATATCCCCCTTTGATGGCATATCTTGTCCTTTTCCTCCTTCTCTTCCGAGCTACCATAGTGTGAGGTACATTGTCATTGGAGAGATTCTTGGTGTAGCTCTTCTTGTAACTCCTTTGCCCTTTGATCTTTCTTGCATCCTTCTTCCTCATAAAAGAATCACTAGCTAGTGTAGCTAGTATATCACCATTGAGGCACATAATGTCTTCCTTGAACTCACTACTACACACGGATCCTATTGCGATGTTTACATACCGATGTTTAGTGCCCGCTTAGTGTTAATCGTCGGTATGAAAAGCAGGTTTCATAAAGCGTCGCTATATAGCAACTATTATAAAGGTCGCTATATAGCGACTTTTAAGTGTTGCTATATAGCGACACTGATATACTATTTTATAGCGATGTTTTTCCAAAGAGGTTTTTTTTTAATATAGGCCTTAAAAGTTAGTGTTTTCCAACGACAAATTTTTTTAAATTTTCATACATGTTTGAGCTCATAGAGAATAAAAAAATGAGACCATGTTTATCAAGCCTTTGAAGCTCATATATTCATGTCCAAGTTTGAGATGAGAAAAATCAATTAAGAGCATTTACATCAACTGTTTCATCTTGAGCGAAGTCTAAGGCACCAAACAATTCTATCTCTGACTGTATACCAAGTTGATCTCCTATATCATCATCGTACTCTCTAGCATCGTACATTCACCTAAAATTATTTGATCATCTTCTTCAATAAAGTGTGGTGATTCTTGATGATTGTTGTCTTCTTCCTCAATATCGTGATCTCCATCTTCCTCTCGTGCGATGTCATTATGCGCATCTTCCTCTTGGCTCATATGGTGATCTACATCTTCTTCGCTAGATTCATCAATTGGATCCGGCATTGGTAGTGGCATCTCCATATCCACATCTCGATCTTTAAAAATTTGCTTACTTCATGGTGCAACTTGGATCACGTACCACCATCTTGGATCAAAATGATCCGGATGAAAAACCAACTATATTGAAGATGGGTGCCAAATGTCGTCAATTATATATATGAAATTATGCTCAAGTACATGTATCAATGGACTTTAAAAACGAAAGCTTCGATTAATTAAATCATTAGTATGCACCTACTCACAGTGCTCAAGAAGAACAAAAGTATCACTTTCATCGGTCCAATGTTTGGTGGAGTCTATTGCAAAGAGATTGCTACTATCTTTTCTCATTGTCGCATGGGGACCGTTGTAAATAGTTCTAAACCATTTTACTTCAAGAATGAAAATACTAAATTGTCTGAAATCAATTTCATAGATGTCGCGTATGGTTCCACAATAATCCAATTGTGAGGATAGAAGATTGGTATCCGAAGCACTTGCTCGGCTATCTTGTGTGAAGTTAGCCATGACTCCACAATCATACGTGACTCTCTTTGAATCGATGTGTTCCATGTGAAAATGTCGTCCATATGACCATAATGTACTGTACTTTTTGTACTGGAAAAGAGCATCATTAAAACAATGAAGATACATCTATTTTATAGCATATATTGCCACAAATAATTACTTAAATACGTCAAGAGGTAAGAAACTTACACGCACCAGACATCCAGATGATAACTCTCGCTCACGCTCGTTTATTGTCTCTCCATCACGTTTGGCTTTACGTAGAACATCCCTGGTCTTCCTTACTCCAGGTGTAACAACAGAAGGAATACCCAACTCATCATCAATGCTCTGTTTTGAGCCACTGGATTCACCATCCACATAAGAGTGACCTGCATTCACATCAAACATGGGCTGATCTACCTTCTCTTTTCCTTTTCGTGATACCTGCGTACCACTATCTGCATTGCTTTGAGGAGATTCTCCTGATCTCAATCTACCTGTCCATGGCGAAGTATGTGAACCACTGCTAGAGGATACTACAGGTCCACTGATATTTTGTGATTGCTGCTATGAATTCTGTGTAGCATTACCATTTTGTGCATCTACATCAATCATCACATTTGTTCTGCTGTAGAGAATAACCGATAAAGACGCACTTCTCAGCTTTTGGATCCAACTTGGACCTCAACTCATCTGGCACATGGACATAGGCAATGCAACAAAAAATCTTCAGATGAGAAATATCTGGTTTCCTACCAGTATACATCTCCTCTGGCGTCATGCCATGTATTGCTGCAGTGGGAGTCCTGTTCATTATATAGACTGCTGTAGCAACTGCTTCAGCCCAATAATAATCTGGTAGATCTTTTTCATTTAGCATAGCCCGAGATACCTCTCCAATATGCCTGTTTTTTCTTTCTGCAATTCCATTTTACTGTGGGGTATGGCTGCATGAATATTGCTGCTTTATACCATGCTCCTGCAAGAACCTTGCAAACTCATTTGAGAGGTACTCTCCCCCTCCATCTGACCTTAGGAATTTTATTTGCAGGCCTGTTTCTTTTTCAACCATAGCTTTGAAAGCTTTGAAGTGCCCAAACACTTCACTTTTCTTTTTCATAAAATACACCCACAGTTTTCTGCTGAAGTCATCAATAAATGTGACAAAATAGTGACAGCCTCCAATAGATGCAGCTTTTGTAGTCCACACATCAGAGTGGATTAATTCCAATGGCTTTTTACTCTCTTGAACATGCCTAGGAAAAGGTTTCCTTACCTGTTTCCCAAATTGACAGGCTTCACAAACCTTGTGCATTTCTGCAACCTTGAATTTAGGCAATCCTGCAACAATATATTGGGCTTGCATTGATATAAGTCGCTGTATATTAACATGACCAATGCGTTTGTGCCAGATATCAATATCTGCAACTACACCGGTCCCATGTGCAAACATTGCTGCACTCAATTCAGGCATGTCTGCATCCAACGTAAACATCCTGCCCTTCTTCTTTCCTTTTGCTATCAAGCGACCGTTATTTTTCATATCCTCAACAAAGCATCCATGAGGATTAAATCTAACCTGCAAGCCCTGCTCAACCATTTGACCAACAGAAACCAGGTTCTTGGTGATGTTCGGGACATGAAATACATCAGACAAGTATTTCTTTTTCCCATCCTGCATAGACAAAGGAATTTTGCCAATCTGCGCAATAGGATGTGCAGTATCATCACCAGTCTCCACAAATCCTGGTTTTTCCATTTTTCTTGCATCCTGTATCCATTCAACGTGACCTGTCATGTGGTTTGACGCACCCAAGTCAACATACCACACATCATTGCTTTCTTCTGCACTTGTTACAGAATTTGTCATATGCTGCACCATAAACAAATGCTCATTTCTGTCATCACCCTGTCTACTAGAGGATGCATAATTGCCTTGCTGCAATTTTCCATTCATAATGTCATTCTGCTTTTTATAGCAGTCCTTAGCCATATGACCCATTTTGCCACAATAGTAGCATTCAATATTGCTGTTTGCATTTTGGCCTCTCTGCCATCCACCACGGCCTCTTTGGCTCCCCCTGCCTCTAGAGTTACCACGTCCTCCTGCATAGGACTGGTTTTCTTGCGTTTGCTGCATATTCTGATTTCTACCACGGCCTGCAGATCAGCCTCCTCTACCTCTGCCTCTACCTCTGCTAGCATTTGAGTAGAAGACAGTTTCTTTTGAAGTTCCTGCTGAAGAAGATGCACCACCATTTCTCTGCTCTTCAGAAATTAGAAGAGCAATCAGCTCCTCAAAATCAGGAAATTTTTCACAGACGGCAATGGATGTCCGGAACTGTGCATAATCCTTTCCTAGACCATTCAAGGTCACAGAAACCAAATCATCATCATCCACTGGCGACCCAATGGAAGCAAGTGCATCTGCAATTTTCTTCACTTTCATGTGGTAGTCATTTATGCTCAAATTTTCTCTCTGCACATTGTGCAACTCCTGTTTGAGTTGCATTTTCCTGGCTTGCATATTTGTGCTGTACATTTTTGCCAAAGTATCCCATGCCTCCTTTAGCGTACTTGCATCCTGAATATGCACAATCATGGAGTCCAAAATACTGATAGACAGCCAGTACATAACTTTCCTAGCTCTCTCATGCCATCCTTTGAATGCCTGCATTTCCTGTTGACTGGGAACATTAGGAAGAATAGGTTCTTCTTCATTTCCTATAATGAATTCCCAATAGCCTTTTCCCATCAAGAAATTCGTCATTCTAAACTTCCATGCCTGGAAGTTGTTCTTGTCAATCTTTTCAGTGACAATCTGTGAAAGAGAATCAGATGCCATTACAGAACACTGCAAAATATTCTGTCACTACAAAAAACACAGCTTTTGCCTCACACGGGCAGATCTGCAAAAATGACGAAAGTGGTATTTCACCACACAGTCACTTCCTAGTGACGATTTTGCATCAACAGGCAACAGGCATGAATCTGCAACTCCCAATATCTCTGCACACAGGCATACGATGCAATTTCTGCGGCACCTTTCCACCGACTAGCCGCGCAGTGGTCGCAGCAAAAAACAGGGCCTTTTTCTGAGTGCTTGTGGAGAACTTCCGTCTCCAAAACGGGCCTCGAAATGACCTCGAATCAGAAAAATAACGTCACCTAGGGCTTTGCTCTTTTCCCGCAGCATATACTGCGCTCTCGCCACACCGCGAAGGGCGTCTCAATCTGAAACAGTGCACTCCTGCACTTCTGGCTGTGCTACCTGCAGAGATTTGCTCCCAAACTCGAAATAGGAAAGCAACACTGGTCCTCTTACCAGGACACCACGAACTTGGCTTGCTTTCTTGAGCTCTTTACCACGAACAAGGCTCTGATACCATGTGAAGAGGTGGGAGAGGGGGAAGGAGTCTCACTTGCGGCTTTCTCACATGCACAATGGGGGAATACACACAAAGGTGGAGGCTGAAAACAGTTTTCCTCTTCTTAGTTGTGTAAGCCAAAAGAACTCTAGTATAAAGAAATAGAAGAACCCTATATGTGGGTCTCAAACCAAACTCAACTAACTAAGGTGGCATACTAACTGAGCCACGAACTAGTGTAGATAAGGATAGCTGTCATCCAGCTATTATTCGTGGGCGGTGTACCAACCGCATCTCCAGCTAACAAGTCGGTGACATAAATGCACAACAGTCACCCTGGCATATCGTGAGTGGAGCTCGATATCTCAACAAATGAGACATACATTTACTAATTGTGAGGACTATGTATTTGGGAGAGAATAGGTTGAAATACATTAGCTTTATGGTAAAAAAGCCCTTCCCTAAAATGAGCCTTAAGTCCCCCCTCCCATGTCAATTCCCCTCCCTACACTACCCCCCATGCCAATTCCTTCCTAGCATTCAAGAGCTCTAGCATGGAGGCACTATTGGGACATATACTAATCCTTTGCGAGAGATTTTCAAAGAGGTGATTTGGGAGAAATCAAGCCTTGAACCTCATGTTGGTGGGTAAGAAGGAAGATGCAATCATCCCTTTAGATGTGTGCATTACAACATGTTATGTCTCCCCACAGACATTGGATTATACTAGTAGCATCTACAAAGACATGTTTTACCTTCCTTAGCACTCTATGAGGACATCTAGAGGTACATGTAGCTAGGAGAGGTGTTGCTCATATCAAACCTCAATGCCAAGATCAGAGACATGGATGTAGACATTAATTCCTGGAAGGATGCCACAATACTCCCATCCGCACATTAAGGAGAGTTCTATCGCATATCATGTTGTGTCCACACCACATAGTATGAGTGATGTTAATTAAGCATATACGTACATGTAGCTACTTTGCCAATATATTAAAGAATATAGATGAAAATATAAACTTGGATGCCAAATCTTTTCTCCTCACTAATTCCATCCATACTCATTTTTTATTCAATAAAAACATAGGAATAAGTGACACTGAGAATAATGTGTTACCCCTTGTCTTTTGCTTTGAACATGTCATGGACAAATATTGCATCATGAAGAGTATTGCAATCTCTCTCTCTCTCTCTCTCTCTCTCTCTCTCTCTCTCTCTTTTACACACACACACACACACCTCTTATTTCTTCCTATTCCATGTTATATCAAGTGGTATAGTAGAGAATTGCAGAGGGTGTGTAGTGAAGTGATTGGGGGCTATTTAGGATGTTCAAACTTTGAGCTACCCATCAAATTATGAGTGCTCTTAGACCTCATCTTAGATGAGACAATATTTTAAAAAAAACTTTAAATTTAGATCTAAGAATAAACGTACCCTACCTGTTATTTTTGAAATATTGTATAAAATTACCGCTGTTGTAAATATATTTCTGTAAGTCTTGAGAATAAAAATACCCCTCATTTTGAACTCTCATAGTATACCTAAATTTTCCAGGTGGACCCTTTGAGGTTAAGCCTTGCCCAGAGGCTTTTGGGAATGACCAAGTGGATGAAGAAGATCCATTTGGGAGAAAAAGTAAGAGCTCCTTTAGTTTGTATTGGAGTCTTATTTAGGGAGAGGGTTCTTGTCTACACTAACGATAATTCAGCCTAGCAAGTGAGATTTGGAATACTGGCTTTTGCAATGGTGGTAGCATGCATTTTTTCTTCTTTGGCGCTCATTGCTACTGACATGAGATCCCTAATAGAAGTCCTCAATTGACATAGCTTAGGTCTTGGTATCAGCCCTTCAAAACATGAATATCAAAGCTCGAGGACTCCCTAATAAGGTCCAAAGAGATTGTTTCAAGCCTCCAAACTTCTCATTGAAACTTTCAGATTGTTCTTCCAGTTTTTTGGACAAAGTAGATGTGACATCTCGAGCCCTTGGAGGTTTGTACTATCATGTAGGTCGAAGAGATAAAGTGAGCTTTGATGTGTCTTGCCACTCTCACTTACAACATAATGTTTACTCAATATAGCACACTATTTATGAAGGACAAGATCAGAATAAGTTTTCATTAAACTTGTGGATTTGGGTTCACGAAAGGGAAAGACAAAAGAAGTTTTCAATGTTGGACAATTGGGGTCTTACCATGCTTTCATGTGCTTAGGACGGCCATAGAAAGTAAAATTTTACAATGCGGCTTGGATAAGTGACTGTAGACCCTCCAAATTGAAATGCAGTTGACGAATCGGAATTTGGCAAGCTGTCACTTATTGAGTAGCAATTGTTTTCCTAAATTTGTATCTAAGGGTGTAGTAAACTATCATGCCAAGGGATATATCCAGTAGAATTAATATTCTGAGACATGAATATAAGCTTATAGTATTGCATATTGCAAAGTTTTGGAAATAGTAATGAGCAAGTTTATAATGAGAAGCATGAAAAGTAAGATCAAAACATACAGCACGGATAGCCTACTAAGGATGGTGAACAGCCAGTAGTGGAAATGAGGCCAAATCAAAGACTTCCGTGAGAATGGCGAGATGGGTAAGAAAGGGTGGTCAATATCAAGGACTAAATCATAAAGGTTGAGGTAGGGAGGCTTCTACCTTATAGGTCAAGGACTAAATCGTAAAGGTCAAGGTAGGGACCTTAATCATATAGGATAACAATGGTGAGAATTCTAGATTGGATGCACAACAATGCATAAGGCAAGAATTGAAAAGGGCATTGCTACTGAAAATCATTGACGGAGGTGTTCAAAGGGTTTTGAGAGCTCATGGATTCAACAACCAATTGGTATTTTACATTCCTAATTCTACCCATGATTACAATGTTGGTAACGATATAAGAGTGAGTTTAGTCTTGAGCTACATAGATGATTAGTTAATGAACGTGCTAAGAAGCATTCATAATTCCTGCATTCCTATAGTTATAGTTAAGATCTAATGAAAGCCAACTCAAATTAACTTTTTCATATAGATTTCCATGATTAATGTTGAAATAGCTTTTGATCTTCGATATTCTATGGCTTAAAAGGAGTTAAATATCAACAAAATATTGAAAGAGTTGTGGTGTTTCTATTTGGTAGTTTCTCAATCTGTTTGAGAATATAAGAGAAATTATAATGTCTTTGAAGAAGAAACTTTGCAAATAAGAGATAGGATCCGTGGCTTGCCACGGGCTTCCCAGTACTAGTTCTCATAGTTGGCTGTTATTACAGAATCCAAAATGACTGATCAAATGCTCGGAGTGACTAGGATGCGCCGTGCGGCGAAGGCGATGGAGCGTTAAAACCCGTATTTGAGGGAGTGGAGGCAGACGTATACGACTGCGAAGATGCAGATTGGGAAGGAGGAAATATTGGGGAGGATGCCGAGAGAGGCGTCGCTGCTGTAGTTGCTGTGGCGGGTGCGGGTGCGGGTGCTTCGTGATGGGAAAGAGGTGAGGCGGAGGGTGCGGAGCGAGGCGTAAAAGAGCTAGGGGATTTCGTGGGTTGAGAAGCTGGTACTGGAGTGGGCGCAGGTGCTCCTTGATTATTGGAGAAAGGTGGACCGGTGATTGGTGGAGATGAGGAAGATGCTGAGGGAAGCGGCGAATTAGAAGAGATTGGCGATAATACGGGTGCAGAAAGGGCTACTGGAGGCGTTGAAGCTGCTCCTGGAAGGCCTGGATGAGAGGTTTGTGGAGAAAACGAAGGCGAGACTGTTACAGGAGTAGTGGGTGGAGCTGTGGATGGGCCGGCGGAGGAAGGAGAGCTGGAAGAAGAGCTTGGGGAATGTGCTGCAAGACTAGGGGGCAAAGCAGCTCCTTGATTAGGAGGGGGGACTAGAGGAGAGGAAACGGCGGGTGGTTTGGAGGCTGGAAGTGGAGAGGGTACCGAAGCCGCTCCTCGCTGATTGGAAAGGGGTGGGGGGAACGTCGAGGTTCTGGGCCGTGGAGGAGGAGGTGAGGGCTGAGACTGGTGATGGTAGCCCGGGCGGGGAGGCAGAAGCGGGGATTTGAGGTGGTTATAGATAAAGGTTGGAGGAGGAGGAGGAGGTGAGGGCTGAGAATTGTGATGATAGCCCGGACCGGGAGGCAGAAACGGGGATGTGCGGTGGTGATAGATAAAGGGTGGTGGAGGAGGAGGAGGAGGGTGGTGCGTCGACCAGACAGAGTAAGGGTGAGGATAACGAGTGGAAGTAGGAGGTATGGGAGGAGCAGGAGACTGGTGGTGCGACCAGACAGAGTAAGGGTGAGGATAACGAGTGGAAGTTGGTGGTGAGGGAGGCGGGCACGGGTGAACATGGCGAGGTGCTGGCGCATGCGAATTGAACTGGCGGGAGGCAGCTTCACAGGAAGATAGTTGAGCCAGGATGACTACCGCTGCAAGCACCAACATGAGCAGATTCATAGATTGTGCAGCAGAATCGTTGCGCAAAGACGCACGCATGCTTCTAGGTAAAGCTGAACCGGATGCTCAAAGCGATGCAGAATTAACGACGAAGCTCCCTCTATTTATATACACTGTTTTCCCCTGCGGTGTACCAACATAGGGCACTTACCGACAACGCCTGCCTTCAAGCGTATACATTCTTCTTCTACCCTGACAAAGACGCCCACTCACAATGGGAACCTCCCACATGCTGCAATGTTGTGGCGTTTACTTATCTTTCCAATGTTGTTCCTAATTGATAGCGTTTACTCATCTTTCTTACACCCGCGAATGGATTCAAACAGATCTTCATAGTCAATGCATGCCAAGAACGGAAAGACGTGTACTCATTTCAAGTCTGCATCATTGCAGTACATAAAATGCTACCTTGACTTTCACACCCACCGGCTGGAAATTCTAATGTGGGTGTAGTTGGAACGAGTAGTTAGAGGTTTCAATGAACTCGATCTTTGACGGTTTTGGGACTCTCCAAATTGGTGGATTTAACGAATGTGTAGCTTTAGATAGGTGTTGATGTTCCATAGAATTTGTTGGAAATTGTCATTGTTGTAACTTCTTGCGGCTTTTCTCAATGTAGGGTGAGATGCATTAGAGCTCACACAAACTAAGGTTGATTTAAATTTCCCGAAAACTTTAACTTTTGTAGGTGGTGGTGTTACCAAGATGTTTTGAACTAAGTGTTATGATTACGAACTATTGTTATAATATGATGTAGATTGGCATTGGTGTGTGTTGAATGCAATCCATTGCAATGTTCTTAATAAGGTGTTGTGGTGGTAGAGATTGTATGGATTTTATACAACCCATTTGCACTTGCTATGTGTGGAAATTCATTGCCCAATGTTGCATGTTATGACACGTTGAGTACAATGTGTACTTCATATGTTTCCAGACATGTTTATTGACTAAAACATTGATTACATACACAATAGTATAACAAATAAAAGAAAAATAGTATTTAAAGTTCATAAAGATTGTCATTCCACATATAGAGTAAAGTTACCACAAAAATTCGAAGCAAAGACATATATAATTCCCTTCTATTTGACGTCATTCTTTTGCACATTTTTCCATTAGTGAGTTGCTTGTACCAAAATAAACTTCTCGGTATGATGCACATGTCCACTAACCCAATTTCACTTTGATAGTGAAACTTAGAGCTTCTGAATAATCTAATTTATGAGACAAACAAAATTTTAAGAGGTTTTCAAATTTTGTGTGTGGATTTGTGATTCGAGCATGCTTATAAGAAAAATAAAATGTTTTGAGTGACTCGCCATGTGTTGTGTCGCTCGATTCCAGCCATGGGTTGCTAAGCTCAAGACACATGATTGATACTAGAAACACGCTTTATCCTAAAACAACCATGTGCTAATCCATGGGTACTTATAGCAACTAGGCTCTTGAAAGTATAACTCATCACAAGTAAATGTAACACATGGTTTCAAGAGAAGGGGTTTCTAAATAGCAAAAAGGTTAAGAAGATTTTTTGGAATCTACTTAGACAAGGGCTTTTGAATTGGGGTATTGGAAAACATCATAAGTTTTTATAGAGAAAGGGGTCATTTTCAATAGCCCTCGAATACACTTGATATATAGTGTTTTCAAGGAGTGCCCCATGCTCTTTCTAGTATACAAAGCAACGTGAGTAGCAAATGCCTAGACTCCATTACCCACAAGATTGCTACTAGAAGTAGTGACACAAGGTGGTGTTACCAAGATGTTTAGAACTAAGTGTTATGAACTATTGCTATAATATGGTGTGTGTTAAATGCAACCCATTTCCATGTTGTTCTTAATTAGGTTGTGGTGGTATAGACTGTATGGATTTTATGCAACCCATTTGCACTTGCTATGTGTGGAAATCCATTGCCAAATGTTGCATGTTGTGACAGCCAGTTGAGTAAAATGCGTACTCTACATGTTTCAAGACATGTTTATCGACTAAAACATTGATTACACACACAATAGTATAACAAATAAAAGAAAATAAGAATTTAAAGTTCATCAAAATTGTCATTCCAAATATAGAGTAATGTTACCAGAAAAATTGGAATAATTCCCACTAAAGGAATCATGAAGCCTAATCGCCTCTAATCACTCATTACCATGCACTCTAGTACTCTATTGAGCATGGGACCCCGGTGATTGGTTATTTTTATTGCACTCATAGTGATCATGCATGCTTAAGCTCATTGGTGGGTGAGCAGGCCACTGCCATGGCTGGTAATTAATTGTCAGTTTTGTGGGATCGTAGCCACAATAGACGTGGCTGATGAGAGCCACCACCACCAGCCAATAATTCCCACAAAATTAAATCATGAAGCCTAATCACCTCTAATCACTCATTACCATGCACTCTAGTACTCTACTCTCAGCATGTGAGCTCGGCAACTGGTAATGTTTACTAAACTCATAGTGATCATGCATGCTTAAGCCTGGTGGTGGGTGATCAGGCCACTATGGTTGTCTCTAGTAATTAACTGCCAGCCCGGTGGAATGGTCGCCATGACAAACATGGCTGATGAGAGCCACCATCAATGGACGTAATTACCACAAAAGTAAATCATGAAGCCTAATCACCTCTAATCACTCATTTCCATGCACTCAAGTAATCTCCTGAGCATGCACGCCCAATGACTTGTAATTTACTGCACTCATAGTAATCATGTATGCAATCCCAATGGTGGTAACTAGGAGGTTAGTAATTGCGGGCCACTATGGTGGCTCATAATTAATTGCCAATCTGATGGGTCTTAGCTACCACCACAGACGTGGTTGGGAATCTTAGATGCCGCCACCTCTTATCACTCATTACCATGAAAGGTAGTAGTGCCTTCTTGAATTAATCAAAATTTGGGCCAACCACCATAGTGGCTCTCACCTTGTCCGCTATTCCATTCCCTTAACTGTTTCTTCTCGGGGAGTGCACTACTTAGAAACCCTATGTATCACATGCGTTCAAGGGGTATTTAGAAAACCCCTCAAGTAAAATTTCCCCCCCAATAAAAACATCCCTCTTTGCTTATGAACTAAGTGATTTTATTCTAAAGTTGAATTAAAAAGCCCCTCCTATTATTGTAAACCTGTTAAAATTTTTCAAAAAGATAAATTAAAATACCCCTCCTTTTGAATGCATGTGGTACACTAAAACCTTATGAGGTGAACCCTCCGAGTGTTTCTTCTTCTATCCTTCTCAACCGTTTCTTTCTCTCTTGCACTTAGACTGCAAACTCAAGTCTCAACTAATCCATTTCCTTCACTATTTCATCTTCTATCCCTCTCAACCCTTTCTATCTACCTTGCACTCTTCCTGCAACTTCTATCCCCTCTCGTAATGGTCTAGGAGCTCCTCACAGAATCTTTCCTCCCCCTCTACAACACAGTGCAAGAGCCTTTCCTCCCCTTTAAATATTAAAATCATGACATATGGGAGATCCTCTCTTGCTCTTCAAAATCCCAATTTGAATGCTCTCAAAAACTTTGCCAAGTTGGTATAAGAGGTGAACATGAAAGAAGGGCATATATTCTCTCAAGGTCAGAAGATTACCATCAATGAAAGCATGATTGAAAATGCTCTAGGCATTCCTGGAGGTAATTTTCAAGCACACTTCTTTGAGAAGCAATGGAAGAGACAGGATATTCTAGGTGTATAACCCAACACTCAGATTAGTAAAGATGGTGGAGTCAAAGCTTTCTAGCTTGCCAACAAACCTTCAAGATGTGCTAAAGAAGATCATTCAATTCTTTCGTGATACGAGAGAAATCGTGAAGTTCTGGCAGGTTCAAGTAGCAGTAGAGCAACTGAAAGGATGTGATGTATATTTCTCAATGGCAATCTCCAAGAGCGTGATAACTAACATCAAGAATTGTATGGATGGCAAATCACAATTGTCATCTCAGTCCACTGGAGTTGCAATGCAACTAATGGAATCTACCCTGAAAGGGATTTTTGAGAAATACGATAAGAAGATGTTTGAGAGGGTGACTTTTCTAAAAGAGAAAGCCACCGATGTAGCAAAGGCAGTGCAACTTGATAAAATTCTCAGGAAAAGTACAGAAGCCAAGGTAAAGGATGCACAAGCAAGGGCCTTGCAAGCACAAGAGCAAGCTGAGGCTGCTGCAAACATGGTCGACATGGAAAGGCATAGAAGAGAAGAAGCAGAGAAGTGCATGATGGAGCTCCGAGATAGGCTCAAAGAAGTGAGAAATAATGGGGACATGGTAGACAAGGAGCTAGAAAAGATGCAAAAGGAGCTTGAATATTAGAGATCTGAAAAGGAGGGTCTTTACAAATGACTCTGCAACATGCACGATGCATTGAACATTGAAAAATACCAAATGATGGAGGAGTTGAAAAGGGAGAATGCAGAAACCAAAAAGGTGATGCAAGAATAGCGAGAGAGCTTCAAGGCCAGGAAGGATGAGGCAGAGTGCAGCCAGGGTGGAGAAGACAACTAGGTAGCTCTCAAGACTAAGAAGGATGGTGAGAGTAGCCACCATGGTGGAGCAAGCTGCAGTAGCCACAATGGAGCAAGTTGCAGCATCCAAGATCAAGGTTGTTTTTTTGAAACACTATTAGAAGTTCAAACAATCAGCCACAAGACCCTACAATAAGATTATGATATTAGGGCTATGCATGAGCTTCCATGGCTTTCGATAGTTTTGAAAAGTAGTCCGTCGTCCTGAGAGATTTCCAAACTAGAGTGGAAGTCTTGGAAACGGCCCATGTTGATGTTTTTGAGCAATTTAAGTAGCTTCAACAGATGATGAGGGATTCAAATGGAGCTGTTGCATAGAGTGCTGGAGGAGATGAAGGAGAACACATCCACGGTCGTAGAATAAGGGAGGAAGAAATCAAGAAGCAACTTCATCATATACAGAGCAAGACTGTGGTATTGATAGCTACAATAGTTAAATCAGATGCCTATCCTACTATGCCACAGGGTCCAAAATGCATGGTCTGTCATACCCCCATCATAGATTAAGGCATGATTTGATGGCCTGTGTGCTACCACCCTATGCACATATTTTGCTTTGGGGTGTTTGTGCATGCATAATCGCAATGTAGAGACTTCCATTTGCCCTTGCTTAGGTCATGGACAAATCAAATGTTCCTACCTGGTACAACTATCTACGATAAGAAAGTAGATGCTATAGCTCAATTTGCCATTTGGGCAAAAAATGCAAGCCGCAATAGTTAGATCGGATGCCTATTATGCTATGAAGCACGGTCCAAAATGCATGGTCTGCCATACCACCACATAAATGACTGTGCTACCATCGTGTCCACGTTTTTTGCTTTGGGGTGTTGCTGCATGCAAAATTGATATGTAGAGAATGCCATTTGACATTGCCCGAATTCCCGGGCCATGGATAGATCAAATGTTCTGCCTACTACATCTATCTACAATGAGAAAGTAGATGTTGTAGCTCAATTTGCCATTTGGTCAAAAAATGCAAAAGACAAGAAGCTCAAATTGAAGAAGGCCAAGCTCGAGCCTGACTAAGAGAGGAAAAGGAACCTGAAGGGAGGAATCACCCCCCTTCAAGAAAGGAGAAAGAAGGGCCGAGCCTGCAACGAAGAAGCTCAAATCAAGGATATAGGAAGTGACATGAAGGGAGGGGACGGGCCCCTTAAGGAAGGAACCAACCCCCTTCGGGAAAGGAGCAAGGAAAGGAGGACGGAGGGCTGAGCCTACGGTCAAGGAGCTTGAAAATGTGACCTGCCCAAAGCAATGTGGAACTAGCCCTTTAAAGGAAAGGAGTCCTTGAGATGTCATCTGAAGGAAAGGAGAATTTGAGATGCAATCTATGTAATTTGAAGGAAAGGAGCCTTAGGATGAGGGAAGAAGGAATCAGGAAGCAACTTTGTCATGTACAAAGCAAGACTGTGGTATTAATAGCCGTAATAGTTAAATCGGATGCCTATTCTCAGGGTTCAAAATGCATGGTCTGCCATACTCCCATCATAGATGACTGCATGATCCGATGGCCTATGTGCTACCATCTTGTGCACGTTTTTTGCTTTGGGGTGTTTGTGCATGCAAGATCGCTATGTAGAGAATGCCATTTGCCGTTGCCGAGGTCATGGATCAAATGTGCCTACCTTCTACAGCAATCTACAATGAGAAAATAGATGTTGCAACTAAATTTGCCATCTCAACGAAAAATGGAAAAGATAAGGAGCTCAAATTGAAGAAAGCCAAGAGCTAGTCTAACTACAAGGAAAAGGAGCCTGAAGGGAGGAGCCAGCACCCTTCAAGAAAGGACCAAGCAAAGCTGAGCCTACAACAGGAAACTCAAATCAAGGAAAGAGGAAGCGATATGAATAGAGCGACCAAGCCCCTGAAGGAAGGAACATAAACATATCACATATTCCTCTCTCTTTTCTCTCAATTGGGGCGAGGTGATGAATCTCAGCTGAAGTGATTCAGAACAAACTATATAATGTTGGACCATTTGCTCAAGCTATAGGGAGCTGTAACGGAGACATTATTCAGTGTAGAAGCTAGTGAGTGGATAGTTGAGTCAACCTAACAAAACACCCGTACTAAATTCATAGAGATGAAGCAAATAGCTCATACTGCTCACTTTTGGAAGAGAATTGCTGATGTGGCAGATGCAATGAGGCCAGTATGGTTTGCCATTCAACAATTAGATGTGAAAGGTCAAAGTTTGGGCAATGCTTACATGGCTTGGTGGACTGCTGAGAGCGAGACTTCTTAAAGGAAAATAGAAGATCCACAAGTGACGGCATTGGCTACAATGCCGGTCATCATGTTACTTTGATGTGGACTTTCTTGATCTAATCCCAGTCTTTTTTTGGATAGGGTAACATAGTATCAAACTATTTCTCTTCTACTCAATCTATTGCCCTCTCCTACAGTTTTTTTAATGTGTTGATGAGTTTTTAAGGAGCCTAGGCATGAATTTTAGAACTATGTTTTAGATCTAAGTTTGATACTGGTGTAACTTGACGAGTATAGATTTTAGCTCTTTCTTTGCTCTCGAAGTTTTGAGAATCTAATGAATGTTGCTTTTTCAAATAGACCTTTTTCATGTAGCAACAACTCATTGGACAAGATGCATTTCCAAATTTAGGGTCCCATTTGACATCTTGTCTATAACAAACTCATTGTTATTGTCATTATTAGCCTTAGTTATGGTTATTTTAAGAGACTTGATACCATGTGGATTTCATCTAGGCACCAGTGAGCTATTCACTCATGTCAAGCTCCCTGTGGTAGTTCTATATGGCTTAAGTTGGCTTTCATTGATCAATACAAGAAGCCCCTGGCATTGCAAATTAGACAGATGAACTGTGCCATTCTCATAACATCAATTAGCCTGTATGCCCCTTTTTGACAAATTTAACATTGGTCTTCAACTATCCTTCCTTTGCATTCTACATCAACACCAACATTCCCTTTTCAATTTTAATTTATAAAGATATATTCTATTTGTGCTAGGATTTTCTCTTCCTTTGAATCACCTTGACTCATCTAGCTCATTTAGCTACAAGAATTGACTCGTTTAGCTCATTCAGCTACCAGAATTGCGTCTTGATTGCCTCAAGTTCACCACGATGATGTTTAGTGGAGTAACATGTAGGATCAAGGCTAGAAACTCCACTGGAACAAGATATTTGAACCCAAAAACCCTTCACATTTTTGTATCCCTATCTCACTAGTGTGTACTCACTGGTGTTAAGCTGATTTTTGTATCCATATCTCAATAGTGTGTACTCATTGTCTTTGTTGTGAGAATTAATGTAAGAGTTTTATTAGTCAACTTAGCCTATCCATTACACATGGGGTAGTATGTTGTAGCAACCTAGTGTATGACCATAAACACCTTTGTCAACTCAGGGGGGTTGCTATGTATAAACCCTCTATATCACGTGCGTTCAAGGCCCATTTGTAAAATCCCTTATCTACAAATTTTTTCTTAATAAAACATACCCTTTTCCTATACAAATATGTATTTTTTCCCCAAAATTGATTTAAATACTCCCTTATGTAAATTAATTTTTGTAAAATTCACAAATGAAAAATTACCTTCTATTGAACTCATGTGATAGGGTTACATATGATGAGTGAACCCCCCGAGTTTATCAATAATAAAAACACTTCAATCATAAAATGAGTTTCTTTCAACTCAATTAGGCAACCATATCTATAGATAATATTTTTGAAAAGGTACTTGGTTAAGCCAAGTTATTCCTTAAATATTTGTCTTCTGCCTATTTTGTGGCATAATCTATGGCTATCAATGTATACTTATCCGGTACTTGGTTAAGCCAAGTTATTCCTTAAATATTTGTCTTCTGCCTATTTTGTGGCATAATCTATGGCTATCAATGTATACTTATCCTGATTAGTTATATTCTTGAATGAAACCATAAAAATATAGGCTCCAATGTTCAAAACTTTCCTATGGTTCACTTAGTTAAAAAGGCATATGAACTGGAGGTAGCATTTGGCATGTGTACGGATAAGCATAAAACCGAACACTATAAGCATGGGCATCCTTGAAAAGAGAATTCCATGAAACCATAAAAATATAGGCTCCAATGTTCAAAACTTTCCTATGGTTCACTTAGTTAAAAAGGCATATGAACTGGAGGAAGCATTTGGCATGTGTACGGATAAGCATAAAACCGAACACTATAAGCATGGGCATCCTAGAATTCCACCACAACCTAGCCAAAAATTACCTTCTGAACAATAATCATCCACCCAAAGTGACCTATTGCAAGGCTTGTATGATCATCATTAAGTATTGTAACTCATTCATGTGGAATAACCCATGTTCTTATAACACCATCACACTATGATGATATAACTGCCCACTATTAGAGCTATATATAGCTTGCCCTAACTCAGCCTAGTCCTCAACTATATATATGCCTATGATCTATGAATATAATATATATACAAAGGATGGCCATATGCCAATTTGAATGATACAGTGTAATGCTGGATGATACAGTGCAAATTGCATGTGGATAGTACAAGGACATAAGACAAGCACTTGTCCATAGTACAGTGCAAAGTATAGGCACTATGTTTGGTGCATGATACAGTGCAAAGTATGTGTGAAAAATAGAAAAATCTTCCTGGAAATATCAAGTTGTTTAACATAATGATGATGCATAATCAAGGCTTGAGATCTTCAAGTTCTATGTTTGAGCTCTGCATCTGAATATTTGCATCTGAATAGTAGAGCTTGTTGTCTCCAAGTTCAATTTGTTCAAACCTCCTCAAACCTTTATAATCATGCCTTCATGTTTTGCACAATTCATCCACATAAAATGATCGATTTCATGCAGTATATATGAACACAACAACAAATATTCAAGTGTCCATTTCTATTGTACCAAGGATGAATGTATGAGGAAATTGCTTTGGTCACTCCAAAGATGAGTATGGAGGGGCTCTAATACCATGTTGAGAGGAAGAGAAAGAGTAGACAGATAGACACAAGAGTTTCTCCCAAGAAAGTGATTCTATTCATAGATCATAGGCATATATATAGTTGAGGACTAGGGTGAGTTAGGGCAAGCTATATATAGCTCCAACACCCACTAGTCGAGATGTACTTCCAAGACTTCAAGGCCAACAGCACTTATCCTTTGGAATGTGATCAAGAAAAGCTCCTTAAGATAAGTAGTGTTGCATATCAACATACTCTTTTTCAATGAAATCAAATATAGACAAATGGGTATCTAGCAATGTAGTGGTAACTTCTTTATTATCACTGATGTTAGTAACCCTGATAAACAACTAGATTCCACATGTGATTTTTAAGGCTTATGAATAATTCTAAAATTGAATTTCTACAATAACATCATCCATATAACCAACCTACCTTGGATCACTGTTTATTAATAAGGTACAACAAGATTGATGATCAACATAGAAGATGAATTGATTGATGAGCAAATAGTATCTCCATTTTTGTACACTATAAACCATACCAAGATCTTTACACTCTGTTATGTTGTAGTTGCATTTATACTGAGTCATTGGTTTAGTTGTATAGTAGACTAGGTACTCACATGGTCATTGATGAGGCAATGCTGCAATGAAATTTATGAATGTAAGCCGCTTGGATTAAAATTATTTGAGATATGGGCCACACACACTTGTGAATCAATGTGTTTTATGAAGTCAAGTGTGTGTGAAAGATCAAGAAGCCCACGATCTTCGAAAGAACCTTTCTTGATCGGGTTCTCCCTTGCCAATATCTATCTTGTGTGGTTTACAAGCCTCAGGGGGTGCACTACTTAGGATCCATATGTATCACATGCGTTAATCAAGGGGTATTTTACAAACCCCTCAACTAAAATTTCCCCCCAATAAAAACACCCCTCTCTACTTATGAACTACGTGATTTTTTTCCTCGGGGGGGTCACTATGTATAACCCCTCTATATCACGTGTGTTCAAGGCCTATATTTAAAGCCCCTTATCTGTAAAAAATTTCATTAATAAAATGTACCCCTTTTCTATACAAATCTTTAAATTTTTTCCAAAACTAATTTAAATAGTCCCTTATGTATATTTATTTTTGTAAATTTTAGAAATAAAAAAAATCCTTCTGTTGAACTCACGTGATAGGGTTACATATGATGAGTGACCCCCCCGAGTTTTTTTCTAAAGTTGAATTAAAAGACTCCTCCTATTATTGTAAACCAGTTAAAATTTTCCAAAAAGATAAATTGAAATACCCCTCCTTTTGAATGCACATGGTACACAATTTTTTTGAGGTGAACCCCCCAAGTTGCAAGCCAGTGGCAAAAAAATATATACACTGAATGGCTTGATTTTTTGATGTTCGTATTTCTTTGCTTGCATACCTTACGCTAAACGGCATGATTTTTTTATGTTCATACTATTTGCTTGGCTTTCATAAAACTGTATTCAAAACCAAAATGTGCATCAGTTGAAATTTGCTCAATTTTCCTATTCTTCAACCATTCTAGGGCTAGTCAAATCAACTGAGCTTTGTGCTATTTTATAGTACCACATAGCTAACATGTCTTTCGAGTTTTGTGCTCCATGTTCCATTCACCTTGTGATCATGTCGAAGCAAACTTTTTTAGGGAAAGAATGAGGAACAAGATGTCTTAAGGGCCACATGGATGCAAGAACACACTTTCAATTTTGGATGAACTGAGAAAAACATGAAGATATGTAACAAATTACCACTATCCAGTGCACGAGATAGATGGAGCCAACCTATGTGACATTTGTGTTATCACAAAGGTTGGTAGTAGTTCCACCCTATGTCACTGATTGCCCCCTCAAACAATCCCTCCTGTTTCATGCTTTTTGATCGTCCATCTTTTGGGTAGAAGCTTACATAGTAAATGATGGGATGCTGCAACATGGCCAATGAGGTATAGACCCACGAGTAGGACTTTGTCTCAAATCCTGAGTGGAGATAAGTCTGGTGGTGGTAGCTCTATAAATTGTTTGGCATGATCTATTTTTCTCCATGGCATAGCTCGTCATCCCACATGATTAGTTCTTTTCTCAAACTTCATAACTTGACAAAAGGTATTGGTTTACTAAGAAGACAAACAACTGGGTAAGTGTGGCACTGGTCATGCCTTTGTATCAGATGATTATTTGCCGATTCCAATTGTAGGCAATATTGGAAAATTGCCTTTTCATCTATCCTATATGTAATGGTGAGTATTGATTCCATTCTTTTTACTCCTTATATCATGAACTTCCTTTGTATTCTATCTCTACTAATGTTCAAGTAATAGTACTTTCGGCAGGAATCATCGTTATTCCATGTAAACACACCCAAAGGTGAGTGTTGTGTAGCTCGACCTCTTTTTCTTTTTCTCTCTTTATGCCCTTTCATTGGGCACATGTGGTGTTAAGCCCTCAGGGGGTCCACCTTGTGTAAACCAAGTATACAACGTGCGTTCAAATGGTATTTTTAGAACCCCTCTGTAACCCCTTTCTCCCTCTTTTATAGACCCATACTATGAGTTTTGGGGTCAATAATTATATCCCTTCTTAAATGTGAAATTTGAAGAACATTTATTTTTTCCCTCCTCTTGTATGTTTTAGTGTAAGTTGAAGCAATGCCACCTATGAAAAGTTGTGTTGTGCAACCAAATAAAATACTTTATTTTTAGTATCATGGGAATGTGCATGCACACACGCATACGCACATGTGCACACACACACACACACATACACATTTTTTATATAGTGAAATCTTATATTTCTACATGGGAAACCTTAGAAGAGGTGAAAACCCACCATGAAAAACAAAATTAAAAAGATTACAAGTAGGATCCTAGAAAAATCCAAGAGGTTAACGGAAAACTGGAAAAGTAAAAATAATCACAAATCACCAGGGGAGCCATCCAACAGGATATCTACCAATGTGAGATTATTCGCTTGCAAAAACTGTTGTAAAGGAACCACATCACAATCAATAAAATGAAGGTGTTTTTTATGCTTGTGATTCTTCTTTCGATAAGAAGGCACTCAAATTTTTTGAATTACAGGGTACAGAGGATTGCTCTGCCTGATGCTGCTAAAGAGACAAAACTACAAAAGGATTGCTTGAAAGAAGAGGACCTCACAAAGAAGTACCACCCTTGGAACCGACCCGACATCATTCGTTCTTAGGATGAGTAGGAGCAGCTAAAGAGAGAGGAGGAGAAGATAGCTAAACTAGCAATGGAGTAGGTAAAAGAGTAGAGGAAGAAGCAGGGAAAAAGGAAGTCGACCACGAAGAAAAAGGACAAGATCTCACAAAGTGGCCCACCTGTCACGTTGTAGGAAATGAAGCAAAATGGAGCCTAATGCATAATGGATGGGAAAAACCGAAATCAATATCCATAGTCAAGGGCATAGGATTCTCCACGTCCCACAACACACATAGCTGAATATCCCTAGTGTCTTGAAAGAAATCCTACCTCGGGACATGCAATACTCTATCCAAAAGTGCTGCCAGGGCAAGAAGATGCGAAAGTAAAGAACCTAGTAGCGCCTTCAGGGTAATCCTATTGGAGATTTGGAGTTAGGGAGGACATCATGAAGGTGAATGAGAAAACATGAGATATTCAAATGGGTGTTCTATTCATTGTGAAAGGGAAGTCCCTCTTTTATAGAAATGGAGAGAGGGTGGCCTAAATCAATGGCACCTCTCCTACATCAAAGGAGGTAACTCCTAAATCATAGTAATTCCACAATCATAGGCACCACCCCATGTGGGGGCCTTTGTATTACATCATCACATGTGTCATGGTCTATGGCACTAAGTGTGCCTCTCCTACACACACACACACACACAGCCATAGGACTACTAGTGGATGCACACATGCACCTAGCAAGCCCTTGATCACACATATCCCAACATACCCCCCCCTTAAGGGCTTGCCTCTCACTATGTCAAGGGTACATCTAGTCACATAGTTTCTCATGCCATCTCATGGTGGTCAAGGATAAATCTATGGCTAGGATCTCATGCTAGAAAAGGTGCCCAATGGTCAAGGTTTACAAAAAATGGGATAGTCCCCCCCAAAATGGTTATCTCCCTTGCATGTACAAGGATGAATCTTAGGCCTTTGTGTAGACCTAGTTTCTCATGTCTGCAAGAGGTACCATGGGGGTAAACACATATCACACAGCCTACATCGTATGGTGACCAGAGGTGATTTACAAAAGGAAAAACACATAACATTCTTTTTGGAGTAGTATTCCAGGAAGAGAACCTCAAAATTTGACCAAGTGATGATAAATAAAGTTCAAAAGACAAAGTGCTCAAAAGGAATAGTCTTTATCTTCTACCACAAAGTGTGATTCTTCATTTGTTGATGGAGTTCTTCCTGTAGCAAGATATGCTTCATTCTCTTTGGAGTTGTAGTAGGAGCCATTGTTGAAACCTTTGTTGATGTAGTTCTTTTCCTCGTTCTCCTTGATCTTCTTCTTGTCTTCAAGCTCTTCCTCAATGTGGGTTGTCTTTCCACAAAAGCATTCTAATATTTTGTGAATAAGTATCTTCATCTTTGAGTGCTTACCTTTGGTACCAAATATCTTGTCAAGTGTCTTCCATGCATCATGTGAAGTGTCCTTCCCATCAATGTGATGAGTATATTCATCAATAAGAACCAAATCAATAATTGCTAGAGCCTTTTCATCTTTCATTGTCCATGCTATTTCATCTTTTCTTGTTGAAGGTTTCTTCTTCTTTCCACAAGCAATTTCCCATAGACCTTTCTTCATGAACTTGACCTTGATTTGCCAAGTATGGAAAGGATGACCATCTATCTTACTCATGTTAGCCATAAGAAAGATCTTACCTCTTACAAGGTAGTGTCTATTCCTTCACAAAATAGCAATCAAACATATTCAATTCAAAATATATCATAAATGCATCATGAGCATTTACCAAAAGTGTCAAACCGCAGGACAGTGCTCCAAAGATAAGACTAAAAAATGCCTCAGATCACTTCTAATGGTCCAACATCCAAAAGACCAAAGCTAAATGAGATAATAATGAAACTTTCTAGCACTTAACCATGTTCAATGGTTCATATTAGAAGCAGATATCACCGTTACCCCCAAATTGAATAGTATGAAGTTGGAGCTAAAGAGAAAAGATTTTAGAGGTCTTTCAAAGGCAAATGGAAGCCTACATACTAGAGAGAATCCTCAGCCAAGAAGAGACAATGTTGCATAAGGTCGCCTGGGACAATAGCATCAAAAGCTACTAGTTTTGTTGCATTTTCTCCTTCGTGTGTGAATCAAATGCACTCAAAACTGAACAGTAGCTAGCCCATATAGTCACCCACTTGTGACTCACAGGGTTTTGCAACATTGTCTCCCAATAGGTGGAATTTTGAGCTAGATTGGAGAGCAAAGAATGAAGCAGCACGGTTGCTTACAGTAAAATTCCATCAATCCCAATAATGAAGAGGTGCGTCCTAGTGTGGGAAATCAAGATCCAGAAGCATTTCTAAAGTTAACGGTTGGATCTAGAGAAAGGAGTTTTTAAATCTACTTAGACAAGGGTTTTTAAATTAGGGTATTGGAAATATCATAAGTTTTTATAGAGAAAGGAGTGATTTTAAATAGCCCTCAAATATGCTTGATATATAGTGTTTTCAAGGAGTGCCCCATGCTCTTTCTAGTATACAAAGCAATGTGAGTACCAAATGCCTAGACTCCATTACCCACAAGATTGCTCCTAGAAGTAGTGGCACAAGGTGGTGTTACCAAGATGTTTAGAACTAAGTGTTATGAACTATTATTATCTTATGATGTCCAGTGGCATTGGTGTGTGTTGAATGCAACCCATTTCCATCTTGTTCTTAATCAAGTGTTGTGGTGGTATAGACGGTATGGATTTTATGCAACCCATTTGCACTTGCTATGTGTGGAAATCCATTTTCGAATGTTGCATGTTGTGATAGGTTGAGTACAATGTGTACTCTACATGTTTCGAGACATGTTTATCGACTAAAACATTGATTACAGACACAATAGTGCAACAAATAAAAGAAAAGAAGAATTTAAAGTTCATCAAAATTGTCATTCCAAATATAGATTAATGTTACCACAAAAATTGGAAGCAAAGACATATAATTCCCATTGATTTGACCTCATTCTTTTGCACATTTCTCCATTAGTGAGTTGCTTGTACCAAAATAAAGTTCTTCGTATGATGCACATGTCCACTAACCCAATTTCACTTTGGTTGATACTAAATTTTGATTTAATAGTGAAAAGAGCTTTTAATTAATCTAATGCTAATTGATATTATGAGACAACCAAAATTTTAAGAGGTTTTCATACTTTGTGTGCTGATTTGTGATTCGAGCATGCTCGATTCCAACCACCAGGCAAGCGCTCTTGCTCTTGGGAGTATAACTCATCACAAATAAATGTAACACATGGTTTCAATAGAAGGGGTTTCTAAATAGCAAAAAGGTTCACAAGATTTTTTGGAATCTACTTAAACAAGGGGTATTGGAAAATATCATAAGCTTGTATAGAGAAAGGGGTCATTTTAAATAGCCCTCAAATATGCTTGATATATAGTGTTTTCAAGAAGTGCCCGATGCTCTTTCTAGTATACAAAGAAATGTGAGTACCAAATGCCTAGACTCCATTACATTGCAAACTTCAAAGTCTCCAACTAGAGTTTATCTCAAGTTTTGGTGACACCCACTATGTAGTGCTAGATTCTTACCTTATCTTGCTTAGCTTTTACTATGTGCTACTCATTTTTAATCTTATGATCCTCAATATTGATCTTATGCTTCTCTTTCCTAATGTTTTCCAGGTTCCTAATTGCTTTTCACTTTTCTGTCTACTTAATGACATACTTGGTTCTTAGCAATCGACCATGTGCTACCCATTTCTAACCATGTGCTCCTAACAATTGAGTGGAGCATCATGCTAACATAAGCATGAACTTGAGTATAGCTTTCCACTCATTATCATATTCCCAAGTATATCTAGGATATTTTCTTTGCCTTTGCTTTTTATTGTCATGGTAGATTGAATACTTTTTGAGTGAGCTAGAAAATTACCAAAATAAGTGTTTGAATACTTGGAGTCATCTATGGTGCTAAAGAGGCTATTGTTAGAATATGTTAATACATGGCACTAAGGAGAAAAAGACGAGTACTTAAACAATGTCTTTAGTTGTTAAAACTCTTTGGGAGTACTATCTTTCTTCATAAAAATAGCGGGCAACCCTGTCTTCAAAAATAGGTTACACAGTTAGTGTGTGTACTAACCTTGCCTTTAAAAATGGCAACCCTACCTTCAAAATTAGGTTACATAGACAGTGTGTGTATTTTGTACTAACATTTTTCTAATGAGAATTGTTATCTATATTTTGCCTTTCAATACTTCAATTATGTTGAAAGAAGGGGGCGAGAGCAGTAAGACACAAGATTTCTACTAGAAGTCGTGATTGCATTCATGTGTCATGGATATATATATATATATATATATATATAGTTGACTAGGTTGAGTTATATATAGCTCTAATATGCTGGCTCAAACTAGGCCCTCTGGCTGTGGATGCAAAAACCCTTGGGGCCGAGGGAGAGCCACTATATAAATATCCAAGTAAAATGTATAAGAGTGGTCATTCGGAATATCACAACATCCAAGCATCCAAAATACCACAATATCCGGGCATCCAGAATACTACAACATCCGGGCATCCAAAGTATAGCAACATCTGGGCATTTGGAAACACAAGCATCTGGGCATCCAAAGTATAGAACAACTAGGAATAAGGAACATCTGGGAATAGAAGCATTCGGGCATCTAGGAAAGACAAGCATCCAGGCATATAAGAATCAAGTCCAATGATCAACAAAGAGGCAATAACCACCAGCTATACATCTTCACAAATCCAAGATAATAATATCATTCTTATCTTTGAGAGAGTCATCATCAACATAGCACTAATGATAAAAGTACACTTGAAAGATGATAAATATGCAGGAAAGGAGAACCCTCTAAAATATCAACTAGAGATTCTTAGGTCAAATAGACTGGCACATACTCCATAATGTTTTATGTGGTGATGTTTTCTTAGGGCTCATGGTATTACAACACGAAATTAGCAATTTCTCTTATGATGAGCATGACCAACTTATCTTGAGTATGATAAGGTAATAATATGATGTTTATCTTTGAGAAAACCGTGATAAAAGTATATTATAAGAGAAAGGAGAGACTCTTCTTTATCCAGTTCATATTAATCATAGAGTTTGAATTAGAAGTCTTCAAAGTTGTAGTTGGAGACTCACAAGGAAACCTTAGCATGGTAGGTGTATATTAATGCATAAAGGAAATACACATCCACACATACCCCAAAATGTATCCAATGCAAATAAATCTCTAGGCCAATTGCAAACCGTATATTGATATATATGATTGATGGTGTTGCTAAAGTAATATCTATGTAAGAATATGATCACTTTACTCAATAAACTAATGATACACTTGATTATACGATTCACATATAATAATTATTGGATTGAAATTTAGGGGGATGAAGGAACATGTACATGAGCAACACAAAAGAAAAAAATAATACAATCTAAGATGAATGAACTCATTGGCTATATCAAGCCATGCCCTCATTCACAAGTATGAAGGCATAACCACATGCGTGGGGTCTTAAAATTCTTGTAATAGGCCTATTTTGCAAGCCTATGTGGGAGGATCGCCAAAAAATATCAGTTACAAAATGGAGTATATATGGAAACATGCATTTTAGAGCAATTCTGACTATACTAGACACGCATTGTGAATATACTGATATTGCTCCATTTGGATATATTGATATTTAGAGAACAATTCTGATTATACTAGCCAAAAAATATGCTATAGAACAATTCTCACTATACTAGAGCAATTCTGACTATACTAGCCAAAAAATATCAGTTACAACAAGACAAAGCAACTATAGAAGTGCTTGATAGATGCACAAAATAGCGGGCGGATCTATAGGCACAGATAGAAATAGAGAAAATATGGGCGCACCTATTAGCACATCTATCAGTGCGTTTAACAATGCGATTATTAACGAATCTAATAGTGCATCTATGCTGTCTTTTAGATGCGTAATTAGATGCTTTTCTAAATGCACAGCGGAGAGTACAAAGAATAAAATTTTGCTCCAGGCTGATAAATGTGCATCACTGCTTTCTAAACATTTTCCATGATTACCAAAGTAAATAATTTCAATAAAAATATCAATGTTTTTTGGCAAACCCACATATAAAAAATTAAGTGAGGTGAGGAGAATGAGACAATATATAAAACTCGGGGGGTTCACTATGTATAAACCCTCTATATCACGTGCGTTCAAGGCCTATATTCAAAATCCCTTATCTGTAAATTTTTTCATAAATAAAATGTACCCCTTTTCTATACAAATCTGTAAATTTTTTCCAAAACTATTTTAAATAGTCCCTTATGTATATTTATTTCTGTAAATTTTAGGAATAAAAAATATCCTTTTGTTGAACTCACGTGATAGGGTTACATATGATGAGTGACCCCCCCGAGATATAAAATAGTTTTGCCAATATGAATGATGGGCTATGGCTCGGCGATCTCATCCTCAATGAGATAAACCCTTGCCAAACTATCTACTTCAAGATCCAAACCAATGTTGAGATCTACAAATACATTCAGCCCACTACTAGTTGTGCTACTATGCTCATCGAAATCAGTATCACCAATGGCAGGCTCGTCCTCATGGTTATGGTTTGAATATTTGTATCTTCTATCTCATGATCATCCTCCTCTCTCATATCACAATCATCATCACCGCCATGGCCATGATCATCCTCCATACGCTCCATAATAATAAATGTACTATACATCACTTTGGAACATGGTGTAATAGGTATAATATTAAAAAGTGAGTATTTTTATATATGTGTACAGTTGCTTTTCACATTGTTGTAGTAGTACTAGTGTGTCCTTCTTGATTTGCCAAAACTATGTGGAGTCAATAGTTACAAAGCCACTTGCATGGCATTTGATTTTTGCATTAATGCCTCTTTACACCCTGTCCTTAAACCACTTGACATCCAAAACATACACAAAGAAGGATTGAAAGTCAAGCTTAATAATATCTTGGATTATGCCACAATAATCATCCATGCCTCAATTGGCTCCCTCAAAACTAGCAATGACACCGCAATCTTGTGTGTTTCTCTTATCATCAATCCGTTGTGTCCGAAAATGCTTTCCCTCACACCATATAACATTGAACATAGTACACTACACCAAGACAAAATCTATTGAATAAGCAATCTAAATTGTTGAAAGCTCCTAACTTATGCATAACATTCTATATACCGAACTTTTGCAGGCATCCTCTAGCCTACTCCCATTCTTCCATTGTGATCTGCATCTCCTCGTCTCTCTCTACTCTCTCCATTTCATCAAGTAGCCAATCCTCATGAATATCCTTTGGAAGTGCTCTTAGATGCTGAGGGTTTGGCACACGCAATCCATGGTGTTTACGAAAGAGGGCCCTTTCTCCTTGTCTTCTTGCCTTTTCATCCTCATATCTTGTCACCCATCTTTTCATCACATCACTATTAAGCATGCAATAGAGGTTGATTACTTTGCTCCATCCTTTTCCTTGAGGCACTATAGAGGTCATCCTTAGGTATTCATCATCTCTCCATAGTCGTGGGAGAGAGCTATCCACATCTAATTCAACAAGAAACTCAGAAACATATACAAGTGACTCTTGTACCAACCAACCCTCAGCCATGCTACCTTCAGGCCTTGCCTTTTTACTCACAAAACCCTTCAAGGTCTTCATGAAGCGCTCAAGGAATAACAACCATCGTGCATGTATAGTGCCGCATCTAGAAATCTCATCCACCGAATGCACTATGAGATGTAGTTGGCTTGTGAGAATAAAACATGGAAAGGTCTCCTCCACTAAACAAAACACCTCCATTGACATAACTCGAGCATCCTCAAGTGTTTTGGGATCTATTTCCTATGAGTTCACGTACCTAGAAAAACAAAAGTGCACCATATTAGCAATATGAAAACCTTGCATGGAGCATTGATATGCTTCACATCTTGTATAGTGTAAAGTACGTCACAAGCTTGCCCATCTTATAAATCCTTCACGTCCTTCGATTACACTACAAGAAATGCTAGTAGTTAGTATGAACTGAACACATGAGCTATGGTTGATTAGTTGCTTCTACACTCACAAATTTGGAAGGAAAAACAAATTATGCCAAGTTATACTTACTTGGAGCATCTTGTGCCAATCATGAGATTTCAAGCCGTATAATTGCTCTACACCTATTTTCTTGGTATTTGTGAAGGGCCCCTTTAAATACCTCATGCATCTAGTGGGAGTACAAATTGTAGTGATGGCTCACTTCACCGCCACCATCTCTAGCTTTGATAACTTCCATGGTGCATGGGGTAAAAAGATATGGCTTCTATTCTAGTTTCCACGGATCCCTCTTTAGTTCAATAGTCTTCTTTGATTGGTGTGGAAACTCATATAACTTTTTTGGCTCTTGAATCAAAATCCTCTGAGCTACTGGTGGATCTCTCTTCTTCGGATCTAGTGCATGATGGCCTTATGGAACCAACTATGGATTTGTGAGAGCAAATTACTCAGACGACGGTTGTTAATATGGATACCTCTACTAGACTAGATATTGATGCTCCATCAATGTCAAATCTGGCACTTGCCTCTACATTTTCCTTGGACACTTTTCATCCCTGGTTGTGGTAGGTAGCCATATCTCTTGATTCATTAAGAATTTGAGGGCGCTCCAAAAAGAATTGTGCTCTATGCAGCCGTCTCATCATCTGCACATTTTGGTGCAAGTATCACTCACTTTTAAGATTCGCCGGACAAATCAACTTCCTTCACGCACGTTAGCCTCTACATTGACACATCTAACCCAGCACCTAAAATGAACAAAGAAAATAAATTGTTTGCTACTTTTTTTTCATCGCTCGATGATTGATCTAGATTTAGTTCATAGTAGATTAGATCATCCATAGGGTAGAGAACTCCAAAGCAACCAATCCAAGCCATGCCAAAAAATTCATAAATAGTTCCTATTCGAAGTCAGTCTCAACACTCATATGTGGTTTCACATCATCACATTACCTAAAACCTGATGATCATCAATTTAGTGAGCAGACTTTAGAGTGTTTAGCGGTATTGATTGACTGATTAGTGGGAAGATTTCACATGATTTGATTTCACACACACATGCCATCATTGTAAAGCATATTTGGCTATTTTTTGGCATTATGCACATCATTTCAACCCTTGTAAAGGCTCTTGGCTATGCCCAACATCATTTGCCACAAGCCTTGTAACAGATCGAGTTATATATTGTAGTTCTACCTTCACCGACAGTTCATATTTCACTTGCCATAGTTAGTGTTTTGCCATTGATATCAGGGGGTGCACTACTAAAAGAAAATTGTATCACATGCGTTCAAAGGGTATTAAAAAAACCCCTCAACTCAAATTTCTCCTACAATAAAAAAACTCCTCTTTACTTATGAACTAAGTGAGTTTTTTCAAAAATTGAATTAAAAAACACTTCTTGTTATTGTTTTTCCAAAATTTTTTATTAAAATACCCCTTCTTTTGAATGCACATGGTACACTAATTTTTTAAGGTGAACACCTCGAGCCATTGATTCAGGCAGTGATTTCACAGATAGTTTGAGTACATTTCTTGCACCATGTCTATGGCTAGCGATCTCAATCTGGAGGCATCTGCCAAGCTATACAACTCCAATTATGGCACATGGAACCAAATCATAAAGGAGGTCGAGCTGTAAAGATGAGTGATACAAAAATTTTGGGAGTTTTCCTCTAGAAAGAATCTATCATAGCTGAGCTTTCCATAGATGAGGCTTTATATTTTAAATAAGCAAACCTCCCACAACTTTTGGACTTTATTTTGCAACAAGAAATTTTACATTCATTCTTTTTTGTTTTTCCATGCCTACAAGGGTTTGCTTTCCAAGTAAAGTAATCTATTTTGGCTATGTGCCCAGATACTTGTCATATAATATGTGACCTTGGTTTCTAGATCCACATTAGAAATAAATGTACCTGCAATCTATGATTCCTCATCCACCACACTAACACAAATTTCATTAAATTTGGATTGTATGACATCCAAAACAATATTTTTACTTAGTTTTGATCACAACATTTAAATAAAAAATATAAAGAAAACTCCTCTGAACAATAAATAAAATGTTGATTTTTAGGTACATCTAAAAGGATTTTTGTTGGAATTGAAAGTAAGTCTTGCGTAGGGTCAACATTTTCTTGGTGTAGCCAATCACGAAACTATTTTTGCATCCATTTTGGGGCCACGATGCAATGCACTCCTAGTTGAATATTTTGATTTTTTATGGACCCTCGCTCTCGCAGAAAATTTTCCCGATGTCATGATGGTGCACTGGCATAATAATGAGACACAATCTATTTATTTTGAACACCGCATAGCTTGACATGTGGAGCTCTACACTACATCGTGCATCTCTACACTGCTTCGCACAGTGTAGTCTCTAGCCTGAGCCGCCTGACCACTTATCATTGCGTAGCCTTTTGCCGTAGCTTTGCCACCTATCATTGGGCACAACACCCATGCATATCATTAAAATGGAAGGTTGTCTTGGAGAGACCACCGTGCTAGTTCTTGGCATAATATTGAGATGCAATCTATCATTCTGAACACCACTGTAGCGCACTCTCTAGCCTGACAACCTGTCATCGTGCAACCATTTGCCGTAGCTTTGCCCATGCAAATCATAGGCTGGCTTGGAGAGATCACCGCCTAGTTTTGGGGATAATAATGAGATGCAATCTATCATTCTGAGCATCGCACCTTAGTGTAGTCTCTAGCCTCACAACCTATCATCGCCCAGAATTCAAGGTTGTCTTGGAGAGACCAGCGCACTGGTGCTTGGAGTTATAGCTCTATTTCCTATTTTTATGTATTATAGGAGGAGGTCTATGATGACCTGTGCAACGGCAAACAGAAGGAGATCTATGAAAGCCACCGTGCTAGTTCTTGGAGCTATATATTTGTGTACCAAGGAAAATGTATTTCCTTGTGCCACTAAGCAAAATGCAATTTACGATATGGCCCTTTGAGGGGTCCCTTGTAGGGGCAAGGACCATATCAACATGCCATTTCTATCCAATGACATACTTGATATTGTATAATGCATGTTGATATGGCCCTTTCCCCTAGAGGGGACCCCTCAAGGGCCATATTGTCAATTGCATTTTTTGAAAGTTTAATTTTATTTTTCTAGATGTATCTCCATGGAACCACAACGGTGGGTCCTTGGAGTTATTTTAGCACTATTTTCATCATAAACTAAGGAAATTGTAGTCTTGCTTTACTGGTGAAAAAGTAAAATTCATCAAGTCAAAATTGAGCAAAAGAGATACTCGGGGGGGTCACTCATCATATGTAACCCTATCACGTGAGTTCAATAGAAGGATTTTTTTTTCTTCTAAAATTTACAGAAATAAATATACATAAGGGACTATTTAAAATAGTTTTGGAAAAAATTTACAGATTTGTATAGAAAAGGGGTACATTTTATTAATGAAATTTTTTACAGATAAGGGACTTTAAATATATGCCTTGAACGCACGTGATATAGAGGGTTTATACATAGTGACCCCCCCGAGAAGAGATAACAATGTACATCTAGGTCCAATAACAGGTTATATAAAAATTCACAACTTATACCGAGCAAATATTGAACAGAGGATCTTACATCTATAAAACTCGGCAATTGCTAAGAGCTCACTGTAAAAAGCAAAAGTACTTCATTTCATGTGCTCTATTCACATCTCCTGCTTGATTGCCAATTCGAAACTTTTCCAAGTCCACTTCACGGACGCATGCCACACGAGGAGGGTGGATATTTATATCACTTCTCGACGCATTTAAGGATTTGGTGCCTGGTCCTCTGCACCTTACGACTACGAATGCATGAGATCTCTTCCTTGATCTTCATGTCGATCTTCAATGGTTGATTGTCCAGTGCATTGTTTAAGGAGACGATGGGTTGGATGATACCTCATGGTTGATTCAAGGTGAAGAACTATTGATAGACTGGGAGAACTTTGATTTTAATTCTACTCATTGTGCAGTGATTGAGCTACTTGCTGCTTCGGAGGTAATTAAAAGGGTGTCCTTCATCAAAGGGTGGGAAGCTCCCCAAGCTTGGGGGGAGATTTGGTGCATCTACTTGTTAATTCCTATGGATAAGCTCATCTTGAATGGTTTATTCTCAATCTCACTATAAAGGTTTCTAGGCCTCGGCTATGGTTGGTGATGTTTCGACCAAGGAATCCATTTGTACCTAATCAACCTTTTGTGCCTCATTTCAAGCTTCAAGTTGTAATTCTTTTTGGTCTAAAGATACACTATCAACAAAGGATTGCAATTTAATTTGTTGGTGCTGAACGTTCGGCTCAAGTGTTGAATTCTTCCCACCCTCTCCTTCTAACTATCCTGGACTACCGAGAAACTTGGGATGTCCGAATTTTAGTCTTGGTGTGATGACATTTTGGATCCTTCAATTTGATGGAGCTTACAAACCTTCGGCCAAGGCTGCTAGTGTGGGTGTGAAGCTCACTTCACCAGGTAGTGAGGAGTATTGTTATAGCAAGTCTGCACCTGCAAGTACTTGCAATCAAGCTGAGTACTCGGCGCTCATTTTTGGGCTACAAAAGGCACAAGAACATCACGTCAAGAAACTGGAGGTGCAAGGAGATTCTCAACTAGTGTGTGAACAAGTTAGTGGAAGGTGGAAGGTGCGGAGCAAAGGCTTGGTTCCACGACATCAACAAGCATTGGAACTTTGCAACCAATTCGACGAGGTAAAAATTCAACATATCCCTCGAGCTCGAAATCTAGTTGGTAATTTCTTGGCACGTGAAGCTTGTACTTCAATCACGCATGACGTGAGTGGAAGTACCATCCCAACAAAGCCACAACCCACGAAGGAGGGTGATCATTTGTAAGGAATGCAAAGGTTGTGGTCATCATGAAACTAAGTGTTGGGCATATTTGATACGAGTTTACCGACTTCAGAATATCATCAGAAAGGTCCTTAACGACATTGCTTCGTCATCTTCTTTACAAAGAAACTCGATGGTTCTTCAGACCAAAAATGTAAAATTCCACACTTATTGGCTATAATCATCAAAAAAGAACTACAAGAAAGAGAAATGACTCTGCCCAGTCACCAAAACCAATTGAGGAGTTGGACATACCCTTCTCACCAGTATGGGAGCCAGCACCAACTTCTCCTACTATCACATTGTTAAGTGTAGATGCCTTAGTAGAAATACCTATTCTAGAGGTCGGGATTGCGGAAGTGCCCCACGAGATGCTACAACTCGGTACACAACTACAACCAATATGTCTCCACCAATAGTAGCAACCAGAGCTCGAGACAAGATCGGCACCCAAACTTGAGGAAAGATCGGCACCAGAGCCTGAGGATACATCAGCACTCGAACTGCCCATCGACACCATGCCAGTCAATGAGCCATAAGGGGAGCTAGTGCCAGATCAACAGTATGACTATTGTACACAAGGGACTGAAATGCCATTGGAACAACCTCCCCCAAGTACTATAGAATCATCAGGATGGCTACATGGGCACCACTTGCATCAGCAATATTGCCAAACCTCATCACTGTCTGTCATTCTCCAACATCAAGCTAGCCAAATGATCCAAATGTCAGAACTATTTACTAGCTTGGCCAAGGAAGAATATGCAAGAGAATTGGAAAGGCAGACTGCATCAGAAATCAAAGACCAATTCTAGGCAATCGCCATAGAGGTCAAGGCACTTCGGACAATGATATATGAGAAGGAGGTAGAAGAAGTGTGCATGAACCAAGCTCTCCAAGCTCAAGAGAAGGAAGTAAGGGATGTGACCTCCAACCTCCACCAAAGTTAAACACAGCTGACTACGATAGTAGAAGCAATGGCAACCCTACAAACCTACTATAACTCCTTGACATCCGCACATGTGCAACATACGGAGGTAGTGGCCCAAGCTCGACTCACTCTAATTCACAAAGAAGAAGAGCTCCAATATTACAAAGACAAGCTTGAAGACATGAAACAATATTTGGCAGTACGTGCCTTCAACATTGATGAGCTTACAAGGGAATGCAGAATCTTAAAAGACCAACTTGCTACCGTTCAAGAGGCCAACACTTCACAAGCACAAGTCTTGGACCAATGGTCCAAAACCACTAAATCCATTCCTCAACAAGCAAAGGTCACCTTGCAAATGAGAGAGCTTAAGGAGGCATACACAACCATCTACCATCAATACAAAGAAAAAATGAATGAGATGCACTTCCAAAAGATAATCATCTCCAAGCTTGAACTCCAATTGCTAGTGCACAACAATGAGGCATTGGAAGACAATATCAATGACGCCCCACTACAATGCACAACAATGGTGTACCAAGAGCTTGTGGTTGCTCTACAAGTGGAAGATCACCTCAACGCATGCATGCTTATCCAATGGAAGCAACTCCAAATCAGGATCATATCTGCTCATCCAACAATCAAATGGGAGCGTTCCATTAGGACTAAAACCTTGCGCATAATTTGCCAAGACTTGTCTGAAGATGAGAAAAATATCTTCTGCTTATCTACACATGTTGAGTTAATAGCACTCAGGACAGATGCTTTCATTGCATATGTATGCCTCATGGGTACTCCTCCCCTCAGGATTATTGCAGGTTTGTTGCCATTGCTACAAAGGCCATCACTATTATTTGCAAGGCATGATATGACCGACATCCCACCCATGCAACTAATCATCCCATCGCACCAGCAAAAAGAAGTGTCAGAAGATGAGAGGGCCTATCTCACATCCAACTTCCCATAAAGGGTCGATGCTCAGATTAAAAGCCGACTCTATCAAAGAGTGATCTTCTTAGAAGCATGCCACATATCTCTGTTTGAGAAAATGGTGGATACAGGCTACTTGGAAACTGCGCAAAAATTGTATGGTGTAAAGGCTTTACAACAGGATCGACTGGCATGACACAAATTCCACATCCATTGGACTAAAAGCATGGCAACCCAAGTACATGCTTGCAATCAGCCATAACCTGAGGACGGGTAATAAAATGGATCCGGGAGTATGTTGTCTCTGTGCCAACATGGAATTGGGTAGAATAGAATGTGTGTGTAGAGTAGCGGCAAAGCTCCGCTTGTACTTTCATAAGGCTAGAAATAATCCCTCTTAGAAATCCAACTTCCATGTTCTACATGCAAGTTCTACATACAACTCCTACATGCAACTCCTACATGCGAGTTGTACATGCGAGTTCTACATGCAAGTTCTACATACAACTTCTACATACAACTCCTACATGCAACTCCTACATGTGACCCGTACATGCAAGTTCTACATGCAAGTTCTACATGCGAGTTGTACATGCGAGTTGTACATGCAAGTTATACATACGACTTCTACATATGACTTCTACATGCAACTCCTACATGTGACTTGTACATGCAACTTGTACATCCGAGTTGTACATGCAAGTTCTACATGCGACTTCTACATGCAAGTTCTACATCTGACTTCTACATGCAAGTTCTACATGCAACTTCTATATGCAAGTTCTGCATGTAGAAAGAGAATGTGTTACAACTTCTATATGCAAGTTCTACATGTAGAGAGAGAATGTGTTACAATTCTTACATGCAGAGAGAGAAGCTCTCCAACTTGTATAAATACCCCATAATGGAATGAAGCCCACACTCTTTGGGGCATTGTGTTGAGTTCTACTTTGGTATTCCAACCAATTGTCTCAAGTGTCCATGCTTCCTTGCATTCCACGTCCAAAAGCATGCCCTAACCTTGCAACTCCTCCTTCCCTCTCCTCCAACCTTGCAACCCATCCTCTCCCTCTCCTCCTCCCTCCTCCTCCTCCCTTCTCCTCCTCCCCCTTCCTCCTCCTCCTCCCTCCTCTTCCTCCTCCTCTCTCCTCCTCCCTTCTCCTCCTCCTCCTCCTCTCTCCTCCTCCGTCCTCTCTCTTCTTTCCCCCATGCTCTTACACCTTCTTCCTCTCTCACTCCTATGCTCCCCCTAAACCCTTTGTTCCTCAACCCTTACACTCCATGATCTATGAGGGAGACGAGTTCTCCACCATGTCCTCTACCTTGAACCTTGGATCCTCCTAACCCTGGAACTCCTTCTAAACCTTGGAACTCCTTCTACCCGTGGAACCTCCTTCTAAACCTTGGAACTCCTTCTAGTACCCCTGGAACCTCCTTCTAAACCTTGGAACTCCTTCTAAACCCTGGAACTCCTTCTAAACCTTGGAACCTCCTAAACCCTTAAACTCTTCCTAAACCCTACAACCCCAATGAATGTGAAAGCTTCATTACCTCAACCATGATGATACACATTCCTTTTACACATGCATGCACTATGTTTGCTTACCACACTTAGCCTACGTCTCTCAACGGAACATGACTCGAGATCCTAAGCTACACATATACAGCTACACATATACAACAAACAACAACCCCAATATATCTATAGGTGACAAAAAGCCTCAGAACCCTACATACTGAGATTACCCTACTCTTCCTGTGAAAGCAGTAGGAAAGAGTCAACACATGCCAATCCCACAACATCGTGAGACCATGCCTAGCACATCCATGGAAAGTGCCACCCAAGGAGCCAAGGAAACATACACCGATGCTGAAACTGAAAAGACGTGCTACCAAGCCTTGAAGCAATGGGTTCAATAAGAAAAAGAAAAATTTGAGGTAGATAGGATGGCAGCAGCAAAGGTCAAAGCACCATCAACACTTAGCATTGACACAGTGATTGATCCCAACAACTTCCAAGAGGTAATAGAGCAACATACAAAACATCCTCAATTGGATGGCACCACACTAGCAAGCTTGATAGGCTACCCAATCATGATGCCAATTGGGACCTTACTAAGAAATTGCTCTACAATCTGGGAAAGTTTGAAGGGATGGATCGAATCTTCACAATACTTCCCCCCACCTAAAGAAGAGGAAAAGAAAATTTTGGTGAAATTAGATGCTCGAGATGACATAAAAAATGTAACCATCCCATTGGAGCATAAAGCCTTTGGTCAATACTCGGCAATAGTGGACGGCAGAGTCGGAGTAAACATTCTGGCAAGAGAGTGCAGGTTCTGAGGGTGTTGGTCACCTACAGTCATGTCGTTGCTCACTGTAGCATAGGTGTTCACAAGTGTAGCATAGGTCCTCGGGTCGTGTTCCGATGAGAGATGTAGACTAAAGCATGGAAAGCAGATCTCATGCACGCGTGAATGAGAAAGAGGGATTGAATATAACGATTGATGGAGGCTCTTGCCTCCACGGGAGTTCAAGTCTTAGAAGGGGATTTCAGGGTTAGAAATGGGTACAGGGTTGAGAGAGTTAACTAGGAGTTCTAGGGTTCAGAGGGGGTTGCAGGGTTTAGGAGCAATCCAAGGTTGAGGAGTGGAGAGCTAGTCTCCTTTGCATATTTGAGGGGTAAGGGTTGAGGAGAAGGGAGGGAGGAGGAGGAGGGAGGAGGAGGAGAAGGGAGGAGGAGGAGGAAGGAGGAGGAGGAGGAGGGAGGAGGAGGAGATGGAGGAGAAGGGAGGAGGAGGAGGAGGGAGGAGAAGGGAGGGAGGAAGGAGGAGGAAGGATGAGGAGGAGGGAGGAGAAGGGAGGTAGGAAGAGGAGGGAGGAGAAGGGCGGGAGGAAGGAGAAGGAAGGAGAAGGAGATGGGAGGAGGAGGAGGGAGGAGGAGGAGATGGAGGAGAAGGGAGGAGGAGGAGGAGGGAGGAGAAGGGAGGGAGGAAGGAGGAGGAGGAGGGAGGAGGAGGAGATGGAGGAGAAGGGAGAAGGAGGAGATGGAGGAGAAGGGAGGGGGAGGAGGAGGGAGGAGAAGGGAGGGAGGAAGGAGGAGATGGAGGAGGAGGATGAGGGACGAGGATGAGGAGGAGGAAGGAAGAGGGAGGAAGGAGGAGGAGGAGGGAGTTCAAGGGTAGAGAGTGCAAGGGTAAGGGCATGCTAGAACATGATAGTGTAAGAGAGCATGGACTCAATGGAAATCAATTGCATGAACACAATAGTGAGCTTGAACACTGAATCCCAAAGAGTGGGAGCTTCATTCCATTGAGAGATATTTATACATGTTGGTATCTCCACTTTTGGGGGGGACCTTTTGGGTCTCTACACAAAGTGGGGGGACCTTTTGGGTCTCCACACAAAGTGGAGGGACCTCCGAAAGTGTAGGCTTTTAGTCTTTCTCTCTCTAGATTTAGTCTTTCTCTCTCTAGATCCTGATTTTGCAAGTATGATTGGATCTTTTCTAGAGAGGATTGTGGCTATCCTCATCCTTAAAGATTTATCATACTATCTTTCAGGCTCAAGATATTACAAGCGGAGCTTCGCCACTAATCTACACACACAATGCTCTCATAGGTTTTATCCTAGACTCTGCACTTCTGGCCCTTGTTGCCACAAGGTTAACAGTGTGTCAACTCGTTTGAGTGATTTAGTATCACCCCTTTTGAAAGGATAATTTTGTAAAAACAATGTTGTATATCTTCGGCATGTATATGCTTCTGTCGCTCGGCTCGTTTGAGCGATTTTGTATCACCCCTAAATTTTGTAACAAACAACATTCTTTTGTAATTACTGAAAACAAACCATTAGTTGGGAAAAATGGGGCTTGCTGTGGCCCTATTTAGCCCCACTAATATTTTTTTTAGCTTCTGTTAATTATCGCTATATAGCAATGTTTACTAGTGTTGCTATATAGTGACACTTACATAGCAAACGTTCTCTTTTGACACTAATAGCTACGCAAATACCGACCTTTGCACCAATCAAAAAAAACATTTTAGTGTAAAAAAGGTCGGTATTTTAGTCGGAAAATGGCCTATGCCTTGTAGTGATATAAAAAGACATAGGCATATAAAGGCATACATAGGCCTATCTATTAGCATAGATAGTCATACATAGGCATGTATAGGCATGATAGGTGAATAGCAAGCATAGGGATAGGCATAATATATAAGAATAACATAATGAGCATATATAACATAACATAGCATACATAATCATAAAGACATTGCATAAAGACATAGCATTAAAAAAATACCATAAAACCAAAGTATATAGCATAACATCATACAACAAGCATGACCATAAGAATACACTATATATATATAGGCATACATAAGCATACATAGGCATACATAGGCATGTACAAGTGTATATAGGCATAATCAGAAACAGAGGCATGTATAGGTATAATACATAAGCATAACATTGCGTAAAGACATATCATAGCATACATAAGCATATCATAGCATATCATTTTTTTGTATTGAATTAAAGAAGAAAATTTTTGACTAGTGCTAATGATTTGGACATATAACAAGTGACCAAAAGGCCATAAGAGCATGAGCATAAGCGAGCATAATCATAATCATAGGCATCTATAGGAATAATATGAAGGCATGCATAGGCATAATAGGTGAATAGCAAGCATAGGGATAGGCATAATATGTAAGCATAACAGAGGCATAAAATAGCATAGTGACATCCTAAGATAGATGATTATATGTGTAAAAAAGATAGATGATTATATGTTTAAAAGGGTATACCTGGCTACTATCGAGTAGTAGGCTGGCCGTAAAAGATAGATGATTATATGTGTAAAAGGGTATACTTCGCTACAATCGAATAGTAGGCTAGCCATAAGGTCAAATTATTTGCGAGCTGTTGACTTTGAACTTTGAAGCTCTAATTGGCCACTTTCTCCCACAAAAATGAAAAGTTTCTGCCACTTTATGAGACTCTTTGATCCATGTCGACCAGACTAGTATTCTCCATGTTGGATGGTGACTTGAGTACATCAATCGTTCATCTAGAGAGTGAGACATGGCACAAGATATCTAGAAACTAATGATACCTTGACTAGATATTGAGCTAGCTATAACTGGCAGAGGCGTGAATCTATGTGATAATTTTGGCACAAGACGTGATCTACCAGTAGGGTGAGTAGTAACAAAACGTCATTGATAGCTGGTCGTATCTATATATCATGCAGATTCATGTCAATGGGTGAGTAGAGGTTGATACTGCATTGCAAAAAGAGCCGTGTTTATGGGGGTCTGTGGCATACAACAAAATGCAAGTGAGCTCAACTCAGAGCCATTGCGATGCGTGCGATATGGAAGAGAGGGTATTTCCCCCAAAAAAACATATTTCGTGTCAAACCAAACCCACCCACCCCCAAACCAAACCAAACCCCCAACCCAACCAACCCCCCCCCCAATCTTAAACCCCCTTTCCCTTCCACCCCCAAACCCCCTTTGTCTCCCAGCTCCATTGTACAATCGTCTTTCTTCGATTCATACATCAATTGAATCGGATAGATGTCTCATCCTCAGCTGGAGAATATTTCTTAGTGGTTTGCAACTAAACCATTCGAGGTTGGAAGGAGAGCCTTAAGGAGGCTTGGAGCTCGCTGGTGACCAAAGGTAGCCTGGCACCTACTAGGACTTTCTATGTCTATTAAACTTTGCATCTAATATTAACAATAAAATGTAATTGGCTATCTATCCAAGGGTCTTTTAATATGAGTAGAAATAGCTTATTTACTATGCATGGGAGTTTGATGTTATAAGACATTTGTTAATGCTGTTGATTTTAAGTTTAGTATAAAGCTGGGCTATTGCATAATTCTAGCCTATCCTGATGATTGATTTTATTTTGACAGAAAGCATGGTTGGTCCACATAGGTGCTAGTGGGGACCTGGTCCTACTAGGGACAAGGGCCTTGATGGTTGTAACCTTATAGGGATTAGCATGCCCTTTTAAAATGCAAACAAAATAAGTAATAGAACAAAATACTAACTTGATAGTGTGATATGTCATTATAAAATATAAAAATATACCACATCATCAAACATCATGAATGTATGAATGGAAACCAAAAATAACTCACTCTATGAATGTATACGAGTTACTCACTGTGGTCTTGATTCTATTATCATATGTCTCCCCATGGAGTCTAATATTCTTGAATCTGATAGGTTCTATAATTTAGTTTAGGTTCGATGCTTTGTAAAAGGTCCATGGAAATAACTTCTTGGGACGATCTTATATGTTTAGGTGATGTTGTTGAGGTTGTTATTAAGGTTGTTTTCCATGTAACTAGAGGTCCTTTAAGATATGATTCTATTGTTGAGTTTGTTCCACATGGTTTGAAGTTCTGTTTATTAGTGTCACAAGTCGATTGTTTGGGTGGTGGGTGAGATAGTGTTTAATGATGGGAAGAGGCCAGCTATTTGGATGGTGGGTGATATAATGGATACTATGGATGAATCATCTCATAGGATGTTTTATAGAGCTAGATTTGAGCTATAATAGGGGATTGATGAGAGGGGAGAGCATAAGTTTGTTGTGGTGTAACTTATGGAAACAAGTTTAAGAATAAGTTTGTGGTTGATTAAGCAAGTCTAAGCCAAACTGTGTGTAAGGTGCATGTCCAATTCATTTGTGGTTTTGTTACCTTAGTGCACGTGTGGATTGTCAATTTTCTTTTTTGTGGAGTGTGGTGTGTTGATTGTCTTGGTTTTCATATGTTTGTAGGTGTGTTGGAGTTTGTGTTATATGTGTGCCTTATCTCTTTTACAAGGTGGTCTATTGTATGTATGTTCCTTCCAAAACAAGGTGGTGCATGTATACGAGTTACTCACTATCTTGATACGTGTAGGTAGCTTCGTGGATTCATCTGGATACACATAAGTGAAAAATGCAAATTTCACCTATAAGAATTTTTTGAAAGTTGTGGCATCATCTTGGATTCATCTAGATACACGTCAATGAGACATACATTTACTAATTGTGAGGACTATGTATTTGGGAGAGAATAGATTGAGATACATTAGCTTTATGGTAAAAAAGCCCTTCCCTAAAATGAGCCTTAAGTCCCCCCTCCCATGACAATTCCCCTCCCTTTCCTCTCCAACAAATCCCCCTACTTTTACACTTCCCCCCATGCCAATCCCTTCCTAGCATTCAAGAGCTCTAGCATGGAGGCACTATTGGGACATATACTAATCCTTTGCAAGAGATTTTCAAAGAGGACATTTGGGAGAAATCAACCCTTGAACCTCAAGATGGTGGGTAAGAAGTAAGATACAATCATCCCTTTAGATGTGTGCATTACAACATGTTATGTCTCCCCATAGACATTGGATTATACTAGTAGTATCTGCAAAGACATGTTTTACCTTCCTTAGTACTCTATGAGGACATCTAGAGGTACATGTAGCTAGGAGAGGTGTTGCTCATATCAGACCTCAATGCCAAGATCAGAGACATAGATGTAGACATTAATTCCTAGGAGGATGCCACAATACTCTCATCCACACATTAAGGAGAGTTCTATCGCATATCATGTTGTGTCCACACCACATAGTATGAGTGATGTTAATTAGGCATATACGTACATGTAGCTACTTTGCCAATATATTAGAGAATATAGATGAAAATCTAAACTTGGATGCCAAATCACTTCTCCTCACTAATTCCATCCATACTCATTTTTTGTTCAATAAAAACACAGGAATAAGTGACACTGAGAATAATGTGTTAGCCCTTGTGTTTTGCTTTGAACATGTCGTGGACAAATATTGCATCATGAAGAGTATTTTACTCTCTCTCTCTCTCTCTCTCTCTCTCTCTCTCTCTCTCTCTCTTACACACACACACACACACACACACACCTCTTATTTCTTCCTTTTCCATGTTATATCAGATGGTATAGTAGAGAATTGTAGAGGGTGTGTAGTGAAGTGATTGGGGGCTATTCAGCATGTTCAAACTTTGAGCTACCCATCAAATTGTGAGTGCTCTGACACCTCATCTTAGATGCGACAATATTTTTAAAAAAACTTTAAATTTAGATCTGAGAATAAACGTAACCTACCTATTATTTTAGAAATATTGTATAAAATTACCACTGCTGTAAATATATTTCTGTAAGTCTTGAGAATAAAAATACCCCTCATTTTGAACTCTCATAGTATACCTACATTTCCCAGGTGGACCCTCTGAGGTTAAGCCTTGCCCAGAGACTTTTGGGAATGACCAAGTGGATGAAGAAGATTCATTTGGGAGAAAAAGTAAGAGCTCCTTCAGTTTGTATTGGAGTCTTATTTAGGGAGAGGGTTCTTGTCTACACTAACGATAACCTAGCCTGGCAAGTGAGATTTGGAGTACTGGCTAATGCAATGGTGGTAGCATGCATTTTTTCTTCTTTGGCACTCATTGCTACTGACATAAGATCCCTGGTAGAAGTCCTCAATTAACATAGCTTAGGTCATGGTATCAGTCCTTCAAAACATGAATATCAAAGCTCTAGATATCATGGACTCCCTAATAAGGTCCAAAGAGATTGTTTCAAGCCTCCAAACTTCTCATTGAAACTTTCAGATTGTTCTTCCAATTTTCTGGACAAAGTAGATGTGACATCTCGAGCCCTTGGAGGTTTGTACTATCACGTAGGTCAAAAAGATAAAGTGAGCTCTGATGTGTCTTGCCACTCTCACTTATAGCATAATGTTTACTCAATATAGCACACTATTTATGGAGGACAAGATCAAAAAAAGTTTTCAAACTTGTGGATTTGGGTTCACAAAAGGGAAAGACAAAAGAAGTTTTCAATGTTGCACAACTGGGATCTTACCATGCTTTCATGTGCTTAGGACGGCCATAGAAAGTAAAATTTTACAATGCGGCTTGGATAAGTGACTGTAGACCCTCCAAATTGAAATGCAGTTGACGAATCGAAATTTGGCAAGCTAAGTGACGTATTGAGTAGCAATTGTTTTCCTAAATTTGTATCTAAGGGTGTAGTAAACTATCATGCCAAGGGACATATCCAGTAGAATTGGTATTCCGAGACATGAATATAAGCTTATAGTATTGCATATTGCAAAGTTTTGGAAATAGTAATGAGCAAGTTTATAATGAGAAGCATCAAAAGTAAGATCAAAATATACAGCACGGATAGCCTACTAAGGATGGTGAACAGCCAGTAGTGGAAATGAGGCCAAATTGAAGACTTCCATGAGAATGGCGAGATGGGTAAGAAAGGATGGTCAATATCAAGGACTAAATCATAAAGGTTGAGGTAGGGAGGCTTCTACCTTAATCATATAGGTCAAGGACTAAATCGTAAAGGTCAAGGTAGGGACCTTAATCATATAGGATAACAATGGTGAGAATTCTAGATAGGATGCACAACAATGCATAAGGCAAGAATTGAAAAGGGCATTGCTACTGAAAATCATTGACGGAGGTGTTCAAAGGGTTTTGAGAGCTCATGGATTCAACAACCAATTGGTAACGATATAAGAGTGAGTTTAGTCTTGAGCTATATAGATGACTAGTTATTTAGCAGCCCATTGAGCATTATACGCATGAAGCTTAATGAACGTGCTGAAGAAGCATTCATAATTCCTGCATTCCTATAGTTATAGTTAAGATCTAATGAAAGCCAACTCAAATTAACTTTTTCATATAGATTTCCATGATTAATGTTGAAATAGCTTTTGATCTTCGATATTCTATGGCTTAAAAGGAGTTAAATATCAACAAAATATTGAAAGAGTTGTGGTGTTTCTATTTGGTAGTTTCTCAATCTGTTTGAGAATATAAGAGAAATTATAATGTCTTTGAAGAAGAAACTTTGCAAATAAGAGATAGGATCCGTGGCTTGCCACGGGCTTCCCAGTACTAGTTCTCATAGTTGGCTGTTATTACAGAATCCAAAATGACTGATCAAATGCTCGGAGTGACTAGGATGCGCCGTGCGGCGAAGGCGATGGAGCGTTAAAACCCGTATTTGAGGGAGTGGAGGCAGACGTAGACGACTGCGAAGATGCAGATTGGGAAGGAGGAAATATTGGGGAGGATGCCGAGAGAGGCGTCGCTGCTGTAGTTGCTGTGGCGGGTGCGGGTGCGGGTGCTTCGTCAGGAGTAGTGGGTCGAGCTGTGGATGGGCCGGCGGAGGAAGGAGAGCTGGAAGAAGAGCTTGGGGAATGTGCTGCCCCTTGATTAGGAGAGGGGACTAGAGGAGAGGAAACGGCGGGTGGTTTGGAGGCTGGAAGTGGAGAGGGTACCGAAGCCGCTCCTCGCTGATTGGAAAGGGGTGGGGGGGACGTCGAGGTTCTGGGCCGTGGAGGAGGAGATGAGGGCTGAGACTGGTGATGATAGCCCGGGCGGGGAGGCAGAAACGGGGATTTGAGGTGGTTATAGATAAAGGGTGGAGGAGGAGGAGGAGGTGAGGGCTGAGAATTGTGATGATAGCCCGGACGGGGAGGCAGAAACGGGGATGTGCGGTGGTGATAGATAAAGGGTGGTGGAGGAGGAGGAGGAGGGTGGTGCGTCGACCAGACAGAGTAAGGGTGAGGATAACGAGTGGAAGTAGGAGGTGGGGGAGGAGCAGGAGACTGGTGGTGCGACCAGACAGAGTAAGGGTGAGGATAACGAGTGGAAGTTGGTGGTGAGGGAGGCGGGCACGGGTGAACATGGCGAGGTGCTGGCGCATGCGAATTGAACTGGCGGGAGGCAGCTTCACAGGAAGATAGTTGAGCCAGGATGACTACCGCTGCAAGCACCAACATGAGCAGATTCATAGATTGTGCAGCAGAATCGTTGCGCAAAGATGCACCCATGCTTCTAATTTCAGTTGGTAAAGCTTCGCCCTCAATCTGCTGAACCGGATGCTCAAGGCGATGCAGAATTAACGAGGAAGCTCCCTCTATTTATATACACTGTTTTCCCCTGCGGTGTACCAACATAAGGCACTTACCGACAACGCCTGCCTTCAAGCGTATACATTCTTCTTCTATTCTTCTTCTACCCTGACAAAGACGCCCACTCACAATGGGAACCTCCCACATGCTGCAATGTTGTGGCGTTCACTTATCTTTCCAATGTTGTTCCTAATTCATAGCGTTTACTTATCTTTCTTACACCTGCGAATGGATTCAAACAGATCTTCATAGTCAATGCATGCCAAGAACGGAAAGACGTGTACTCATTTCAAGTCTGCATCATTGCAGTACATAAAATGCTACCTTGACTTTCACACCCACCGGCTGGAAATTCTAATGTGGGTGTAGTTGCAACGAGTAGTTAGAGCCTAGAGGTTTCAATGAACTCGATCTTTGACGGTTTTGGGACTCTCCATATTGGTGGATTTAACCAATGTGTAGCTTTAGATAGGTGTTGATGTTCCATAGAATTTGTTGGAAATTGTCATTGTTGTAACTTCTTGCGGCTTTTCTCAATGTAGGGTGAGATGCATTAGAGCTCACACAAACTAAGGTTGATTTAAATTTCCCGAAAACTTTAACTTTTGTAGGTGGTGGTGTTACCAAGATGTTTTGAACTAAGTGTTATGATTACGAACTATTGTTATAATATGATGTAGATTGGCATTGGTGTGTGTTGAATGCAATCCATTGCCATGTTCTTCTTAATAAGGTGTTGTGGTGGTAGAGACTGTATGGATTTTATACAACCCATTTGCACTTGCTATGTGTGGAAATTCATTGCCCAATGTTGCATGTTGTGACAGGTTGAGTACAATGTGTACTTTATATGTTTCCAGACATGTTTATTGACTAAAACATTGATTACATACACAATAGTATAACAAATAAAAGAAAAATAGTATTTAAAGTTCATAAAGATTGTCATTCCACATATAGAGTAAAGTTACCACAAAAATTCGAAGCAAAGACATATATAATTCCCATCTATTTGACATCATTCTTTTGCACATTTTTCCATTAGTGAGTTGCTTGTACCAAAATAAACTTCTTGGTATGATGCACATGTCCACTAACCCAATTTCACTTTGGTTGATACTAAATTTTGATTTAATAGTGAAACTAAGAGCTTCTAAATAATCTAATTTATGAGATAAACAAAATTTTAAGAGGTTTTCATACTTTGTGTGCGGATTTGTGATTCGAGCATGCTCGCAAGAAAAATCAAATGTTTCGAGTGACTCGCCATGTGTTGTGTTGCTCGATTCCAACCATGGGTTGCTAAGCTCAAGACACATGATTAATACTAGAAACACACTTGATCCTAGAAACAACCATGTGCTAATCCATGGGTACTTATAGCAACTGGGCTCTTGAAAGTATAACTCATCACAGGTAAATGTAACACATGGTTTCAAGAGAAGGGGTTTCTAAATAGCAAAAAGGTTAAGAAGATTTTTTGGAATCTACTTAGACAAGGGTTTTTGAATTGGGGTATTGGAAAACATCATAAGTTTTTATAGAGAAAGGGGTCATTTTCAATAGCCCTCAAATACGCTTGATATATAGTGTTTTCAAGGAGTGCCCCATGCTCTTTCTAGTATACAAAGCAACGTGAGTACCAAATGCCTAGACTCCATTACTCACAAGATTGCTCCTAGAAGTAGTGACACAAGGTGGTGTTACCAAGATGTTTAGAACTAAGTGTTATGAACTATTGCTATAATATGATGTCCATTGGCATTGGTGTGTGTTGAATGCAACCCATTTCCATGTTGTTCTTAATTAGGTGTTGTGGTGGTATAGACCATATGGATTTTATGCAACCCATTTGCACTTGCTATGTGTGGAAATCGATTGCCGAATGTTGCATGTTGTGACACCTAGTTGAGTACAATGCATACTCTACATGTTTCAAGACATGTTTATCAACTAAAACATTGATTACATACACAATAGTATAACAAATAAAAGAAAATAAAAATTTAAAGTTCATCAAAATTGTCATTCCAAATATAGAGTAACGTTACCACAAAAAGCTAGATTGACATATGCTCAGAAAGGCAAAGCAATTCAGGTGGAAACCACCAACTATGCTCTTATGACTACCATCATGGCTATAGAAGAGCCAGTGTACTTCGAAGACGTAGTAGATAAGCCAGAATGGCAAACTGCTATGAATGAAGAAATGATTGCTTTGTATAATAATAATACTTGGGAATTATGTGACCTTCCACGAGGAAAGGCGGCCATAGCAAACAAATGGGTATGCAAAGTGAAGTACAATCCAGATGGCAGTATTCAAAGATACAAAGGAAGGCTAGTTGCAAAAGGATTTGCACAACAATGTGGTCAGGACTATGATGAAACTTATGCTCCAGTAGCAAAGATGGATTCCATACGATTCTTGAAATCACTAGCGAGACTCAACAGATGGAATGTGTATCAGCTCGACGTCAAGAATGCATTTCTCAATGGTTATCTAGACGAGGACGTATATGCAACAACCAGTAGGTTATATTGCAAAAGCATGTAGATTGGGCTTCCTTACTCTTAACGACAAGATTGAGACTCTACTTGGCATCGATTAGATAAGATCTTGATCCCTAAATATTAACTACACTTACAACAATGATCCTACACTCTTGGGTTTTATGGATATGACCGATGGGTGTTGGGTCTCCTCTTCATCTAAATTTTTATGGAGTCCTATAGCTAAAGAAGTCTGCTTTATGTGATTGAGCACCTTATTTCTTCATGTGGGAATGTAAAAGCATGATATGCTAGTGTGTTAAATCCAAGGGAACACAAATACTGAGTGCAAGATGGTGTGATCAACTGGTGGAGACTGAAAGCGAGAGCGCAACACCGTATCAGGAAGCTTCTTATCATTAAGTATATTTTTTCATTGCTTTTTCTTTTGCTTCAAATATTATTGATTCTATGAAAGTATGAACCTTTTCCATCCTTATGTCCTAGATCAATTCTTCTCTGTTATGAGTGTTCATCTTCCTGTCCAAACACTCTTCTACCAGTTTATTGACAGCAGGCAGCAAAAAGAAATAACCATAACTTTCTTACCTGAAATCGGAATATAGTGATCCAACCAGTCAAAATAACTAGCGCATATGCTTCAAACAAGCTAGCATGGGCCATTTTCATCAATCATGACCATAACGTTCATTTGCAATGCATCCTTGATAACTTTTGCATATCAACTCAAAACCTAGCGATCAAGTAGTTGAAACGATTAGAAAGAACGTCCTGTAAATTATTGTGTTGCCAGATTGACAAAAAACATACTGCTTTTGCCTCACAATCATGCTAGAGCGTAGCCAGGCTCTGATACCATTTGAGAGGAAAAGAAAGAGGAGAGAGACCGACACAAGATTTGCTCCCAAGAAAGTGATTCTATTCATAGATCATAGGCATATATATAGTCGAGGAGTAGGCTAAGTTAGGGCAAGCTATATATAGCTCTAACACTCCTAACAACTGAGTGGAGCATCATGCTAACATAAGCATGAACTTGAGTATAAGCTTCCCACTCATTATCATATTCCCAAGTATATCTAGGATATTTTCTTTGCCTTTTCTTTTTATTGTCATGGTAGATTGAATACCTTTTGAGTGAGCTAGAAAATTACCAAAATAAGTGTTTGAATACTTCGAGTCATATATGGTGCTAACGAGGCTATTGTTAGAATATGTTTGTACATGGCTCGAGGAGGCTAAGGTGAAAAAAATGAGTACTTAAACAATGTCTATAGTTATTAAAACTCTTTGGGAGTACTATTTTTCTTCATAAAAATAGCGGGCAACCCTGTCTTCAAAAATATGTTACATAATTAGTGTGTGTACTAACCCTACCTTTAAAAATGGCAACCCTACCTTCAAAAATAGGTTACATAGACAGTGTGTGTATTTTATACTAACATTTTTCTAATGAGAATTGTTATCTATATTTTGCCTTTCAATACTTCAATTATGTTGAAAGAAGAGGGCGAGAGGAGTGAGACACAAGATTTCTACTAGAAGTAGTGACTACATTCATGTATCATGGATATATATATATATATATATAGTTGAGGACTAGGTTGAGTTAGGGTGAGCTATATATATAGCTCTAATTTGCCGGCTCAAACTAGGCACTCTAGCTGTGGATGAAGAAACCCTTGGAGCCACAGGAAAAACCTGAGCCACAAGAGTGGTCATAGACCTTGTTTAAAATATATACACTACAAATTGTGAAGTACATTGTGGTACAATGTAGATATATACAGTGCACTTTGTGAAGTGCATTGTGGTATAGTGTAGATATATACAGTGCAACTTGTGTTGCACGAGACAAGACACATTGTGAAGATAACTTATTTCTGAGATTCTAAAAGAGCTTTCGTAATAAGTCTCCTGGTCACTACCATGTCAAGTCCCGCTACCTTATTATGTCTCATGGTCACTACCATGTCAAGTCTCATGCGGTCGATATGCCTTCATCATGATATAAAGTGTCAATAATAAAAGAAAATAAATAGACTGATTAATCCTATAATTTCGTGATGGAATTGATCCAAAGTGTTGCCCTCCCTTTAGCACTTTCGTTTGCCTCCCCTTCTATATGTCCTGGGGATCAGTGGCTTGGCTCACTCTTTTAGGGCCCGAGGTTTTCTTTGAGACATGACTCGTCTTGGGCTCTTCACATCCAATGACACCTTATGGAGTCGGGCTCTTTAGAGGATGTTCCGGCCACTCTCTTCAAGGCTGCTCATTCCTCGGTTAACTCTCCATGTGAAGTTTTAGCTAGCATTGTAGCATGGCACATTTGGAGAGCCAGATGCATTGAGGCTATGGAGGGTTCTCAAGTTCACCCTTCTCAAATCTTGGCCAGTACTTAGACATATACGGTACACACTCTGATGGCCATATGGGCAACCATGTAGGGATCCTCTCGAGTAGCCTCCTCCAGAAGAGTTACTTTTCTCAGGGATTGGAGAGACTCTCCCTTCCTTGCTGAGACTTCTAGAGGGTCGAGTTGGCATTTTCAACCTCAGCCTTGGTTTATTTCTACCTCATTCTTCTGAGCTTTTTTTTATTACATGCTTAGCATGTTGTATTTCTGCACAGAGCTTGCTCTAGTGAGTTTCTTTCTTTCTTAATAGAAGTCCCTTTTTGCAAAAAAAAAAAGTATTACCCTCCAAATCCAATAGTGTTGTGATAGAGGTAGTGTTGTAGTAGTTATCACAATTGAGATTTGCAACCCTGCAAGAATTAGACAAGTGGAGTGGGAGTCTAGAATACCACATCTGAGCATCCGGAATACCACAACATCCAAGCATCCAAAATACCACAATATCTGGGCGTCCAGAATACTGCAACATCCACTACAAGGCATAGGCCCTTTTTCGACAAAAATAGCAATGGATTTTACACAATTTTTTTTTTAAAATGGGCATAAAGTTCATTATTTATGTCGTTATAAGCGTCAAAAAAGAACGGTCGCTATATAAGCATCACTATATAGTGACGCTAATAAACGTCACTATATAGCGACACTAGTAAACGTCGCTATATAGCGACGATTAATAGAACTCAAAAAAAAACATTAGTAGGGCTAAACAAGGCCACAACAAGCCCTATTTTGCCCCACCAATGTTTTTTTAATAGTAATTACAAAAAAAAGGTTTTAATTACAAAATTTCCCTTGCAAAAAGAGTGATACAAAATAGCTCAAATGAACCGATCGAGCAACAGAAGCATATACATGTCAAAGATATACAACATTGTTTGTTACAAAATTACCCTTTCGAAAAGGGTGATACAAAATCACTCAAACGAGCCGATATATAAAAGGATATACATGGTCAAGTATATGCAAACTACTACTAATACTACTACTAATTCGAATTATCATCATTCTCCTCGTCCTTGTCTTGTTGGCCTGATCCTTAGCCCTCGTGAGCTGTGCTTGATCCTTGGCCCTTGTGAGCTGTGCCTCATTCCTGGCCCTCGTCATCGCTTGCCTCCGGTGATGAGATGCTCGAGCTTTGACTCTAAGAGTGAAACTATATTATTTGGAAATTAGATTGGAACTTAAAGAATAAAACAATTTAAAAAGTGAGATTACAAGTAGGAGTAGACTTATACCATGCGAGCAGCCACCTTAGCCCAATTGACCATCGCTCCCATTGCCTCCTGCCCAATAAACCAGGGCTTTGTTCCTATGCAAAATGCACATCGCGTTTCTGCATTTGTAGGAAGGTGACCCCTCGTAGCTTGCTTTGGACCCAATTTACGAGAGTTAGATAAAATGCATGTAATATGTAGTAAAACAAATAGAACAATACATTAAATGAGAAGAAGTAGACTTACCACGGTTGCCTCGAACACCAACCATCCACCTGCACCAAAGTGTGAAGTACCTACGGCATCTAGCCATCTCCTCACAACCCTCCTCTGACCCTCGAACATTTTGGAATGGTATCTGTTCTGCTTCTTGAAAAAATTCCAATCAACTTTGTCTGCCCAATTGGGTTTAGCCCTCCCCTTTACGATGTAAGTACGCAAGGTTGATCTACAATTCTTCGAGACCAAACCCATGTGCTCTCGCATGTTATTCTCACTGAACTCCCAATTTGGCGGGTTAGGGTATTTTTCTTTTAATTCGTCAATGACCGCCTGCTTCTTTTGGTCATCTTGATACTACCAATCAGTATCAATGCTGCTCTTGAAGTGGTGGCTCATCAACCAACTCATGGTGGCCATCACCACTTTGCCCTTTTTATCTTCTATTATCTCTCCAGCAGCTGTGATTTGATAGGACAGGTCCTCGATTGGGTAAGGAGGACTCATGGTAGTGGCAGTGTCAGAGTGAATGGTGTTTGTGCGAGCGCTTCGGGAGTGAGGAGTAGCAATGGGAGTAGGAGTGGGCAAGGAGCCTGACTGATACTGGGTCTCGGGACCAAGTGGAGACCTGTAGGGATGTGAGTGTGCTAGCTCATCTACATCTCCCGAGTCAGCACAACATAAGCTTAAGCATAGGCAAATACATATGCTTATGAAAAGAGATCGAAAGAGGGGAAAGAGGGGCAAAAAGAGAGAGGAAAAGAGGAGAAGAGGAGAAGGAGAAAGAGAAGGAGACATTCATGCATAAGAGAAAAGGAAAGAAAGGATATGCTTATTTTTATGCATGAGCATATGAGCATAAAATAAAAAGAGAGAAAGCTTAAGCATAGGCAAATACATATGCTTATGAAAAGAGAAAGCATAAGCATAAGCATAAGAGAAGGAAGAGGAAAAAAGAGCATAAGCATAAGAGAAAAGGAAAGAAAGGATATGCATATTCTTATGCATGAGCATATAAGCATAAAAGAAAAAGAGAGAAGCTTAAGCATACGCAAATACATATGCTTATGAAAAGACATTGAGAGAGGGGAAAGAGAGGGGGAAAGAGAGAGGAAAAGAGATTGAAAGAGGGGATGAAAGAGGGAAAAAAGAAGAGGGAAAAAGAGCATAAACATAAGAGAAGGAAGAGGGGGAAAAGAAGAGGAGGAAGAGGGGAAAAAGAGATTGAAAGAGGGGATAAAGAAGAGGGAAAAAGAAGAGAAGGAAGAGAGGAAGAGAGGGAAAGAAGAGGGAATAGGAGAAGAGAGGGTTCCTATACCCATCACTGCAGCTAGCACTTAAGGCACCAGCTGCAGGCCAATGCAAATAACAAAAATAACAAAAGGAAAAAAGAGGAAGGACTTTCTTACTTGGAATAGTCCTGCTCGGTGTTTTGTGGACTGGCCCTATAAAAGAGAGGAAACATACCATTTCTCAAATAACTAGTTAGAGGAAGGAGGAGTCTAGAGAAGCAACTTCTCAAAGGAATTGGATTGAGGAGACAAGCATAAGCCTACAAACAAGGAGAAAGAGGAGGAAGAGAAATACCAAAAAGAGAAGAGGTGAGTCTTCTTTCGGGCTGAGTAGTGGTGAAGAGTGGAGAATAGAGAGGAGGAAAGTGAGGTCATCAAATATAAGGTGGGAGGAGAGATTTTTGCTTTTCCCACAATAGAGATGCTAAAGAAAGCATCGCGGCATGAGGTTTTGGGTTTAAGCCCCGAGCGTTGGTATATATAGCGACGCTAGTCAGTCGCTATATAGTGACACTTATATCCAAAAAGCGTCGCTATATAGCGACGGAACAGGGAAAAGCATCGCTATATAGCGACAGAACAGAGCAAAGTGTCACTATATAGCGACAGTTCAGGGCACTTATTGTTTGAAAAGAGAAAAGAAGCTCATGGGTGGCTATTTTTTGGCTCATAATAGATTTCCTTGCAACTCATGTTGTGATTTTAGAAGTGTGCAGATGGAAGTGACGAGTGGAAGCTCGTCAGATGATGCGCCAACCCCCGGGAGCACAGAGTGGCTTAAGGAGAGGTTGTATTGTCATTGCACTCATTGCAAGTGAGAAGTACGACATCAACATCGTATTATCATGTGCTACTTGTGGATGTATGGGGAGGAGCCCGAACCAGTACCCACTGTTGGTGTTGCACGTGGTGATGGATTATCAATAAGTCAATGCTATTTGAGTTCGTGGTTAAAATTGGATACCATTATGACACGAAACCTTGAGACAAGATCTTATATTTACTCGAAATTGAGTTAGATAAAGTGCATGTAATATGTAGTAAAACAAATAGAACAATACATTAAATGAGAAGAAGTGGACTTACCACGGTTGCCTCGAATGCCAACCATCCACCTGCACCAAAGTGCGAAGTACCTACGTTGTCCAGACGTCTCTTCGCAGCCCTCCTCTGACCCTCAAACATTTCAGGATGGTCCCTATTCTGCTTCTTGAAGAACTAACAATTAGCTTTGTCTGCCCAACTCGGTTTAGCCATCCCCTTTGCGATGGAAGTACGCAAGTTGATCGACGATGCTTCAAGACCAAACCCATGTGCTCTCACATATAATTCTCATTAAACTCCCAATTTGGCAGGTTAGGGTATTTTTGTTTTAATTCATCGATGATCTCCTGCTTCTTTTGGTCATCTTGATACTGCCAATCGGTAGCAATGCCGCTCTTGAAGTGATGGGTCATCAACCGCCTCATGGTGGCCATCACTGCTTTGCCCTTTCTATATTCTACTATCTCTCTGGCAGCTGTGATTTGAGAGGAGAGATCCTCGACTAAGTAAGGAGGACTGATGGTAATGGCAGATCAAAAGGAGTGGAAGCTGTACGAGTGCTTCCGGAGCAAGGAGTAGCAATGGGAGTAGGAGAGGGCAAGGGAAATGACTGAGACTATGTCTCTGGACCAAGTGGAGGCCTGTAGGGATGTGAGTGTGCTGACTCATCTACATCTCCCGCATCAGCACAACATAAGTGGCCCCTCCTACTCTTTCTTCCCTTACGAGAGGCACACGCACGTGATGACCCCTCAATCGAAGGGGCACGAGGGGATGGCTAGGTAGTAGGTCCAGCCATTGGTGTAGGGGAGGGAATTGTTGAGGTCCTTTGAGATAGCAGAGAGAAGAATCTCGCTACCTTCTCATCGGTCATCTATGCTACAAACTCATCGGGACTCCCGACAAAGCCATGCATGGCTAGCAAAGGAGTTCCCTGAGGGGTAGTCACAATGCTACATCTGAGAGGAGTGCTAGGTCCGAGAGGAGTCAGACCAGGGGTAGTCATAGTGCTAGGTCCGAGAGGAGTCAGACCAGGGGTAGTCCCCTCAGGTGTCGCCTGAGAGGAATCAAAGTCCTCTGGAGCATATAGATCATGATGTCTCCTCCTGCAAGGCTATCCGTACTCATCAGACATGCAACGTGATCCCATGTCTAACATAGACACAAACATGAAAACAAAAAACAAAAAACAAACATAAGCATAGGCATAGGCATAGGCATAGGCATAGGCAAAGGAAAAGAGGAAGAAGAGGGAAAGGAAAAGAGATTGGAAGAGGGGAAAGAGAGAAGAAGAGGGAAAGGAAAGAGGAAGAAGAGGAAAAGAGGAAGAAGAGGGAAAGGAAAATAATTGATGACATTTGGCACCCATCTTCAATATAGGTGGTTTTTCATCCGGATCGTTCTAATCCAAGATGGTGGTACATGATTCAAGTTGCACCACAAAGTAAGCAAATTTTTGAAGATAGAGATATGCATATGGAGATGCCACTACCAATGCCGGATCCAATTGATCCTGATGAATCTAGCGAAGAAGATGAAGATCACAATATGAGCCAAGAGGAAGATGCGCATAATGACATCACACGGGAAGAAGATGGAGATCACGATATTGAGGAAGAAGACAACAATCATCAAGAATCACCACGCTTTATTGAAGAAGATGATCAAGTACTTTTAAGTGAATGTACGATGCTAGTGTACGATGATGTACGATGATGATATAGGAGATCCACTCGGTATAGAGTTAGAGATAGACTTGTTTGGCGCCTTATACTTGGCTCAAGATGAAACAATTGATGTAAATGCTCTTCATTGATTTTTTTCATCTCAAACTTGGACATGAATATATGAGCTTCAAAGACTTGATGTACATGCTCTCATATTTTTATTCTCTCAAAAGATCAAACATGTATGAAAATTTAAAAAATTTTGTAATTGAAAAAAACTAACTTTTAAGGCCTATATGAGGAAAAAAACCTCTCTGGAAAACGTGGCTATAAAATAGTATCTCAATGTTGCTATATAGCGACACTTAAAAGTCGCTATATAGTGACTTTTGTAATAGTCGCTATATAGCGACGTTTGCCTAAAGTCACTATATAGTGATGCTTTATGGGATGCACTTTTCATACCGACGATTAGCACCCCACGTGCACTAAACACCGGTACTTAAATGTCGCAATAGGATCCGTGTGTAGTAGTGGTACTAGAGTGCATGGTAATGAGTGATGAGAGGTGATTAGGCTTCATGATTTACTCTTGTGGGAATTATTGCCCACTGATGGTGGCTCTCATCAGCCACATCTATCATGGCTATGATTCCATTGGACTACCAGTTAATTACCAACCACACAACAGTGGCCTGCTCACCCACCAATGATCTTAAGCATGTATGATCACTACAAGTGCATTGAGAATTAGTAGTCATCGAGCTCGCATGCTCAGACAAGTACTAGAGTGCATGGTAATGAGTGATTAGAGGTGATTAGGCCTCATGGGAATTATTGCACAATGGTGATGGCTCTCATCAGCCACGTCTATTGTGGCTAATATTCCATTGGGATGGCAGTCAATTACCAACCACCATAGTGGCCCACCACCGAGCTTAAGCATGCATGATCACTACGAGTGCAATAAAACTTACAAGCCCATCGGGCTTGCATGCTCAGTATACTACTAATGAGTGATTAAAGGTGATTAGGCCTCGGGGGGGTCACTATGTATAAACCCTCTATATCACGTGCGTTCAAGGCCTATATTTAAAGTCCCTTATCTGTAAAAAATTTCATTAATAAAATGTATCCCTTTTCTATACAAATCTGTAAATTTTTTCCAAAACTATTTTAAATAGTCCCTTATGTATATTTAAATCTGTAAATTTTAGAAATAAAAAAAATCCTTCTGTTGAACTCACGTGATAGGGTTACATATGATGAGTGACCCCCCCGAGGATTAGGCTTCATGATTTTCTTTTGTGGGAATTACTAGCCAAGATTCCACCACGGTGGCCTACAATTAATATGGATGGAACCTCGAGCTCAACCACCATGGTGGCTCAAACTTTAGAATATATAAGATCTATGGCATTTGGCATTTTACTACGTTGCTCTCATCTGCCCTTGCTCTGCTACTTTTCTCCACACGCTCTACTACTTTGCTCCACACCCCTCCTCTAGCTCTTTTCCGCCCTTGCTCCATGCTCCCTGCTCCATTTCTCATTAGTCGTTTGCTCCCCTGCTCATATGTTGCTCACCCAATCATCTTCACCATGCCTACTACCATCCCCCCTCGATGCACTATGATCCCAATTTTATTAGCCTTCTCATATAAGGTGATAGTGTTGCACTCACTTGGAGTAGAAATGTTGGCGCTAGTAGAAACTCTTTATTCCCACAATCGATTCCTCCCATATTTACATGTCACCACCTTTGATGACATGCTCACATATGGCCTCTTTATGGCTATGTTGTATGGGTTCCCCCTAGAGGTCGACGAAGGCTTCAATATTTTCACAGCAAAGTACTCTTGACTTGTTGGGGGGACCGTAATCTCATTCTTGGCAATGTGCATGGTTTTCAGCCTCTCCATCATCTCCTCCTTTGGGTCCCAAAAAAATTTTAATGGAATAAGCTAGACTAGAGGAAATATTGAGTTGTACAAATTCTCTCTAGCTTAGATGAGGCTCATAACCACTCAGCTGGATGGATGCAATCTTTTGGCATCTAAGGCTCTCAATGATCTTTTGGCTCACTGGATGTAATGTTTTGGTCTCTAAGGCTCTCATTGAATTGTTGAGTTTTTATTACATTTATGTAATCTCTCTTTGTTCAATTTGAGGCTTTCAGTATGCACTATAATTAACTTTTATATTCGAATGGTTATGGTCACTAGCTATAATCTTATGGCCTTTAAGGCTCTCAGCAATTGCCATGTTTTTATAAATGTAAGATCCTTTCTTCAATTTTTGCTCGGTATAAGTTAATTTTTATATAACCTCTTATTGGACATACATTGTAATCTCTTTTGCTAAATTTTCACTCGATGAATTGTAGTTGATTATCCAAATGGCTCGAAATACTTTTGGCCCTCATTTATATTTATTGCAACAAGGACTAAAATACCAAGAAAGCAAAACTACAATTTCCTTGGTTTATGACCAAAATAGTGCTAAAATAGCCCCAACGACCCACCGTTGTGGTTGCATCTAAAAAAATACAATTATACTTTCAATTAATGCAATTGATAATATGGCCTTTGAGGGATCCCCTCTAGGGGTGAAGGCCTTAGTAAATTACCACTCACATTGGGCTTGCATGCTCAAGAGAGTACTAGAATGCATGGTAATGAGTGATTAGAGGTGATTAGGCTTCATGATTTACTTTTGTGGGAATTACTTCCGGGTGGTGGTGGCTCTCATCAGCCACATCTGGCATGGCTATGATTCCACCAGGCTGGCAGTTTAAATTACCAGCCACCACTATAGTGGCCTGCTCACCCACCATCGGGCTTAAGCATGCATGATCACTATGAGTGCAGTAAAAATTACTTCTCATCGGGCAAAATGCTTAGTAAAGTACTAGAGTGCATGGTAATGACTGATTAGTCTTAATGATTTACTTTTGTGGGAATTACTACCTAGTGGTGGTGGCTCTCATCAATCACATCTATCGTGGCTAAGATTCTGCCGAAGTGGCCTACTCACCCACCACAAGGCGTCTACTTGATGATTACTAGTCCATCATGGGTGGCGCCTGTGGATGTGCATATCAATAAGAAAAAAACAGTGTATAATGCATGATCAACCATGCAAAGCATATCCGATGGTGACAATACTTTGCATGCACCTCAATGTAGTTAAAACGGACTTGTGTGCAAAGTGGAGCCCCCATCTGATAAGTACTTGTTTGAATAACACACCTAGGGCTGTGTTTTTATATGGTTATGCATGACACTAAGGCAAAAACGGTGTTTTATGCTTGATCCATGATGCAAAGAATATCTGATGGGCACAATACTTTGCACACACCTTCAACTAGGTGGAATTGACTTACATGCAAATTGGAACACCCATCCCATAAGTGCTTCATCTAATAACATACATAGCAGCGTGATTTTTTACGAATATGCATGACACTAGAGCAAAAATAGTATTTAATGCTCAATCGACCATGCAAAGGATATCCGATGGGCACAACACTTTTCGTATGCCTCAACCTAGGTGGTATTGAAATTTTCTCAAAGAGGCACATCCATCCGATAAGTACTTGGTGAGATAACATACCTAAGGGCATGTTTTTCTACCGATGTGCATATCACTACTGGAAAAACGTTGTATAATGTGTAATTGACCATGCAGAGCATATCCGATGGTGAAAATACTTTGCACGCATCTCAACCTAGTTGAAATGGACTTGCATGCAAAGTGGAGCCCCCATCCGATAAGTACTTGTTTGATTAACACACTTAGGACCGTGTTTTTTCATGGTTGTGCATGACACTAAGGCAAAAACGGTGTTTTATGCTTGATCGACAACGCAAAGCATATCCGATGGGCACAATACTTTGCACACACCTTCAACTAGGTGGAATTGAATTACATGCAAAGTGGCATTCCCATCGCATAATTACTTGATCGGATAACATACCTAGCAGCGTGTTTTTTTATGGATGTGCATGACACTAAGGCAAAAATGGTATTTAATGCTTGATCGACCATGCAAAGCATATCCCATGGGCACAATACTTTTCCTATGCCTTAACCTAGGTGGTATTAAAATGTTCTCAAAGCCGCATACCCATCCGATAAGTACTTGGTCAGATAACATACATAAGGGCATGTTTTTTTGCGAATGTGCATATCACTACCGGAGAAATGTTGTATAATGTGTTATCGACCATACAGAGCATATCCGATGGTGACAATACTTTTCACGCATCGCAACCTAGTTGAAACGGACTTTTGTGCAAAGTGGAGCCCCCATCCGATAAGTACTTCTTTGATTCACACACCTAGGACCGTGTTTTCTCATGGTTGTGCATGACACCAAGGCAAAAACGATGTTTTATGCTTGATCAACAATGCAAAGCATATCCGATGGGCAAAATACTTTGCACACACATTCAACTAGGTGGAATTGACTTACATGCAAAGTGGCACGCCCATCCCATAAGTACTTGATCGGATAAGATACCTAGCACCGTGTTTTTTTATGGATGTGCATGACACTAGAGCAAAAATAGTATTCAATGCTCGATCGACCATGCAAAGGATATCGGATGGGCACAACACTTTTCCTACACCTCAACCTAGGTGGTATTGAAATGTTCTCAAAGAGGCACACCCATCCGATAAGTACTTGGTCAGATAACACACCTAAGGGCGTGTTTTTTTGTGGATGTGCATATCACTAGGGAAAAAACGGTGTATAATGTGTGATCCACCATGCAAAGCATATCCGATGGTAACAATACTTTGCACGCACCTCAACATAGTATAAAGGGACCTGCGTGCAAAGTTGATCCCCCATCCGATAAGTACTTGTTTGAATAACACTCCTAAGGCCATGTTTTTATATGGTTGTGCATGACACTAAGGCAAAAATGGCGTTTTATGCTTGATCAACAATGCAAAGCATATCCGATGGGCACAATACCTTGCACACACCTTCAAATAGGCGGATTTGACTTACATGCAAAGTGGCATTCCCATCTCATAAGTACTTGATCGGATAACACACCTAGCAGCGTGTTTTTTTACGGATGTGCATGATACTAAGGCAAAAATGCTATTTAATGCTCGATCGACCATGCAAAGCATATCCGATGGGCACAACACTTTTCCTATGCCTCAACCTAAGTGGTATTGAAATGTTATAAAAGAGACACACCCATCCGATAAGTACTTGGTCAGATAACACACTTAAGGGCATGTTTTTTTGTGGATATGCATATGACTACGGGAAAAACGGTGTATAATGCATGATCGGCCATGCAAAGCATATCTAATGGTGACAATACTTTGCACGAACCTCAATCTAGTTGAAAAGGACTTGCCTACAAAGTGGAGTCCCCATCCGATAAGTACTTGTTTGATTAACACACCTAGGACCGTGTTTTTTCATGGTTGTGCATGACACTAAGGCAAAAACGATGTGTTATGCTTGATCGACAATGCAAAGCATATCTGATGGGCAAAATACTTTTCACACACCTTCAACTAGGTGAAATTGACTTACATGCAAAGTGGCACGCCCATCCCATACGTGCTTTTTGGATAACATACCTAGCAGCGTGTTTTTTTACGGAAGTGCATGACACTAGAGCAAAAATAGTATTTAATGCTCGATCGACCATGCAAAGGATATTCGATGGGCACAACACTTTTCATATGCCTCAACCTAGGTGGTATTGAAATGTTCTCAAACAGGCACACCCATCTGATAAGTACTTGGTCAGATAACACACTTAAGGGCATGTTTTTTTGCAGATGTGCATATCACTAGGGAAAAAACGGTGTATAATGCATGATCGACCATGCAAAGCATATCCGATGGTGACAATACTTTGCATGCACCTCAACGTGTTGAAATGGACTTGCATGCAAAGTGGAGCCCCCATCCGATAAGTACTTGTTTGAATAACACACCTAGGGCTGTGTTTTTATATGGTTGTGCATGACACTAAGACAAAAATGGCATCTTATGCTTGATGCACAATGCAAAGCATATCCAATGGTTGCAATACTTTGCACACACCTTCAACTAGGTGGAATGAACTTACATGCAAAGTGGCATTCCCATCGCATAAGTACTTGATCGGATAACACACCTAGCAGCGTGTTTTTTATAGATGTGCATGACACTAGGGCAAAAATGGTATTTAATGCTCGATCGACCATGCAAACCATATCCGATGGGCATAATAATTTTCCTACACCTTAACCTAGGTGGTATTGAAATGTTCTTAAAGAGGCACACCCATCCGATAAGTACTTGGTCAGATAACATACCTAAGGGCGTGTTTTTTTTGCCGATGTGCATATCACTGCGGGAAAAACGTTGTATAATGCGTAATCAACCATGCAGAGCATATCCGATGGTGACAATACTTTTAGTTGGAACAGACTTGCGTGCAAAGTGGAGCCCCCATCCGATAAGTACTTGTTTGATTAACACACTTAGGACCGTGTTTTTTCATGGTTGTGCATGACACTAAGCCAAAAACGGTGTTTTATGCTTGATCGACAATGCAAGCATATCCGATGGACACAATACCTTGCACACACGTTCAACTAGGTGGAATTGACTTACATGCAAAGTGGCACGCCCATCCCATAAGTGCTTGATTGGATAACATACCTAGCAGCGTGTTTCTTTACGGATGTGCATGACACTAGAGCAAAAATAGTATTTAATGCTCAATCGACCATGCAAAGGATATCTGATGGGCACAACACTTTTTCTACACCTCAACCTAGGTGGTATTTAAATGTTCTCAAAGGGGCACACCCATCCAATAAGTACTTAGTCAAATAACACACCTAAGGGCATGTTTTTTTGCAGATGTGCATATCACTAGGAAAAAAATGGTGTATAATGCGTGATCGACCATGTAAAGCATATCCGATGGTGACAATACTTTGCACGCACATCAATGTAGTTGAAATGGACTTGCGTGCAAAGTGGAGCCCCCATCCGATAAGTACTTGTTTGAATAACACACCTAGGGCTGTGTTTTTATATGGTTGTGCATGACACTAAGGCAAAAATGGTATTTTATGCTTGATCCACAATGCAAAGCATATTCGATAGGCACAATAATTTGCACATACCTTCAACTAGGTGGAATTGACTTACATGTAAAGTGGCATTCTTAGCGCATAAGTACTTGATCGGATAACACACCTAGCAGCGTGTTTTTTTACGGATGTGCATGACAGAAAGGCAAAAATGGTATTTAATGCTCGATCTCGACCATGCAAAGCATATCGGATGGACACAATACTTTTCCTACACCTTAACCTAGGTGGTATCGAAATGTTCTCAAAGAGGCACACTCATCCGATACGTACTTAGTCAGATAACATACCTAAGGGCATGTTTTTTTAGCGATGTGCATATCACTAGCGGAAAAACGTTGTATAATGCATAATCGACCATGCAGAGTATATCCGATGGTGACAATACTTTTCATGCATCTAAACCTAGTTGAAATAGACTTGTGTGCAAAGTGGAGCCCCCATCCGATAAGTACTTGTTTGATTAACACACTTAGGACCGTGTTTTTTCATGGTTGTGCATGACACTAAGCCAAAAACGGTGTTTTATGCTTGATCGACAATGCAAAGCATATGCGATGGGCACAATACTTTTCACACACCTTCAACTAGATGGAATTGACTTACATGCAAAGTGGCACGCCCATCCCATAAGTACTTGATCGGATAAGATACCTAGCACCGTGTTTTCTTACATATGTGCATGACACTAGAGTAGAAATAGTATTTAATGCTGGATGGACCATGCAAAGGATATCCGATGGGCACAACACTTTTCCTACACCTCAATCTAGGTGGTATTGAAATGTTCTCAAAGAGGCACACCCATCCGATAAGTACTTGGTCAGATAACACACCTAAGGGCATGTTTTTTCGCGGATGTGCATATCACTAGGGAAAAAACGGTGTATAATGCGTGATCAATCTTGCAAAGCATATCCAGTGGTGACAATACTTTGCACACACCTCAATGTAGTTGAAAAGGACTTGTGTGCAAAGTGGAGCCCCCATCCGATAAGTACTTGTTTGAATAACACACCTAGGGTTGTGTTTTTATATGGTTGTGCATGACACTAAGGCAAAAACGGTGTTTTATGCTTGATCCACAATGCAAAGCATATCCGATGGGCACAATACTTTGCACACACCTTCAACTAGGTGGAATTGACTTACATGCAAAGTGGCATTCCCATCGCATAAGTACTTGATCAGATAACACACCTAGCAGCGTGTTTTTTTTACGGATGTGCATGACACTAAGGCAAAAATGGTATTTAATGCTCGATCGACCATGCAAAGCATATCCGATGGGCACAATACTTTTCCTATACCTTAACCTAGGTGGTATTGAAATGTTCTTAAAGAGACACACCCATCCGATAAGTACTTGGTCAGATAACATACCTAAGGGCATGTTTCTTTACCGATGTGCATATCACTACCGAAAAAACGTTGTATAATGTGTAATTGACCATGCAGAGCATATCCGATGATGACAATACTTTGCACGCATCTCAACCTAGTTGAAATGGACTTGCATGCAAAGTGGAGCCCCCATACGATAAGTACTTGTTTGATTAACACACTTAGGACCGTGTTTTTTCATGGTTGTGCATGACACTAAGGCAAAAACGGAGTTTTATGCTTGATCGACAATGCAAAGCATATCCGATGCGCACAATACTTTGTACACACCTTCAACTAGGTGGAATTGACTTACATGCAAAGTGGCACGCCCATCCCATAAGTGCTTGATCGTATAACATACCTAGCAGCGTGTTTTTTACGGATGTGCATGAATATACTAGGGGGAAAACGATGTATAATGCATGATCGGCCATGCAAAGCATATCCAATGGTCACAATACTTTGCACGCACCTCAATATAGTTGAAAGATACTTGCATGCAAAGTGGAGCCCCCATATGATAAGTACTTGTTTGCATAACACACCTAGGACCGTGCTTTTTAATGGTTGTGCATTACACTAAGGCAAAAACGGTGTTTTATGCTTGATCCACAATGCAAAGCATATCCATGCTTGATCCACAATGCAAAGCATATCCGATGGGCACAGTACTTTTCACACACCTTCAACTAGGTGGAATTGAATTCATGCAAAGTGGCATTCCCATCACATAAGTACTTGATCGGATAACACACCTAGCAGCGTGTTTTTTTACGGATGTGCATGACACTAAGGCAAAAATGGTATATAATGCTCGATCAACCATGCAAAGCATATCCCATGGGCACAATACTTTTCCTATGCCTTAACCTAGGTGGTATTGAAAATGTTCTCAAAGAGGCACACCCATCTGATAAGTACTTGGTCAGATAACATACCTAAGGTCGTGTTTTTTTGTCGATGTGCATATCACTACCACAAAAAGGTTGTATAATGTGTAATCGACCATGCAGAGCATATTCGATGGTGACAATACTTTGCATGCATCTCAACCTAGTTGAAACAGACTTGCATGCAAAGTGGAGCCCCCATCCGATAAGTACTTGTCTGATTAACACAGCTAGGACTGTGTTTTTTATGGTTGTGCATGACACAGGCAAAAACGGTGTTTTATGCTTGATCGACAATGCAAAGCATATCCGATGGGCACAATACTTTGCACACACCTTCAACTAGGTGGAATTGACTTACATGCAAAGTGGTACTCCCATTCCATAAGTGCTTGATCGGATAACATACCTAGCAGCGTGTTTTTTTATAGATGTGCATGACACTAGAGCAAAAATAGTATTTAATGCTCGATCGACCATGCAAAGGATATCCGATGGGCACAACACTTTTCCTATGCCTCAACCTAGGTGGTATTGAAATGTTCTCAAAGAGGCACACCCATCCGATAAGTACTTAGTCAGATAACACACCTAAGGGCGTGTTTTTTTGCGAATGTGCATATCACTAGGGAAAAAATGTTGTATAATGCATGATCGACCATGCAAAGCATATCCGATGGTGATAATACTTTGCACGCACCTCAACGTAGTTGAAACGGACTTGCATGCAAAGTGAAGCGCCCATCCGATAAGTACTTGTTTGAATAACACACCTAGGGCCGTGTTTTTATATGGTTGTGCATGACACTAAGGCAAAAGCGGTGTTTTATGCTTGATTGACAATGCAAAGCATATCCGATGGGAACAATACTTTGCACACACCTGCAACTAGGTGGAATTGACTTACATGCAAAGTGGCATTCCCATCCCATAAGTACTTGATCAGATAACACACCTAGCAGCATGTTTTTTTACAGATGTGCATGACACTAAGGTAAAAATGGTATTTAATGCTCGATCGACCATGAAAAGCATATTCGATGGTGACAATACTTTGCACACATCTCAACCTAGTTGAAATGGACTTGCGTGCAAAGTGGAGCCCCCATCCGATAAGTACTTGTTTGAATAACACACCTAGGACTGTGTTCTTTTATGATTGTGCATGACACTAAGGTAAAAACAGTGTTTTATGCTTGATCGACAATTCAAAGCATATCCGATGGGCACAATACTTTGCACACACCTTCAACTAGGTGGAATTGACTTACATGCAAAGTGGCATTCCCATCGCATAAGTACTTGATCGGATAACACACCTAGCAGAGTGTTTTTTTACGGATGTGCATGACACTAAGGCAAAAATGGTATTTAATGCTCGATCGACCATGCAAAGCACCTTCAACTAGGTGGAATTGACTTACATGCAAAGTGGCATGCCCATCCCATAAGTACTTGATCAGATAACATACCTAGCATTGTGTTTTTTTACGGATGTGCATGACACTAGAGCAAAAATGGTATTTAATGCTCGATCAACCATGCAAAGGATAACTTGGCGTGTCCATCTAATGAGTACTTGATCGCATAACTTCTCCCACCAATAAATTAAGTACTAATTAAAAATTATAATAAATGAGTAGATTATTAAAAAGAGACTAATATTTATGTAATTGTTGCTACTGCAGGCTTGCTTGCGAAGGACTCTCACAAAGGAGATGGCAATAGATTTTGTTCCAGGGATGGATGTGATTTTATTTAGCAAAAGAGAAGTAGTTGCATTTGCTACAATCCATGATAGTGATCCCAATTCAGTTTGCCACTTTCGAAGACTTGGCGAAGATAAGGTGGCAGTTACTGTATCAAAGATTCTTAGCGCACACATTGAGCTAAAGTATAAATGTGGAGATATGGAGACACTTGGAGATGTTATGCCCTAAAATACATCCAACAAATAAATTATAGCATGGGACAAAGATGAGACTTATGCAACAGGCATTATCAAGAATACAAAGTGCACCACCTTGGATTTTACTATAGGGGACATTTTACAAATGAGATCATTTGCAAATAAGACTGTAGTAGAAGGTGAAGTATTGGGATTTGAACAAGTGGAGCAATGGTCATTTGCACAGGTGAGGATTCTAAAAGTCACTGATGATGGTATGGTTGATAACATAACATCCTTATGTGATCTCTACTATGAGGTAGGCAAGAATATGAGATGGAACATGCAATTTCTAAACATGAGAAAGAGGCACGTGGTTTTCAATGATAAAGACAAGGTATACTACAATATCAAAGGACCTAAAAAGCGTGCCCATGTGCCAGGCTCTATCACTTCAAATGTGGATGATTTCAATGTACTCAATTATAGAAGTGACATCTTATCTAGAGTGGATGAGTTCATTGGTTCCGAGAAACAAAATGATTTTAGAAGCGAAGCCTTATCTGGGGTGGATGAATTCTTGCACAGTGAGAAGGGCAAAGGTTTCAATAGTGATGTCTTGTCAAGTGTGGATGAGTTCGTGCATATTAACAAACCTCGTGTCAATCAAGCTTGTGGATTTGTGAAAGCCATGCAAGATGTCCCAATGAGTGATGTTCTCTCAGGAGTGGAAATATCTACACTATAACATGATGCACTTCACAAATTGCACTATATACATCTACATTGTACCACGATGTACTTCAAAATCTGCACTGTATATATTTTAAACAAGGTCTATGACCACTCTTGTACATTTTACTTGGATATTTATATAGTGGCTCAAGTTTTTCCCGTGGCCCCAAGGGTTTCTTCATCCACAGCCAGAGGGCCTAGTTTGAGCGGGCATATTAGAGCTATATGTAGCTCACCCTAACTCAACCTAGTCCTCAACTATATATATATATACATGATACATGAATGTAGTCATTACTTCTATGAGAAATCTTGTGATATTTCCTTTGACTATTTAGTATAGTTGATGAAGACATACTAGATGGATTTCATGCCCATTTTCTATGGAGATAATTTCTATCTAGTCGAAAGGAAAAGCTGCACTTTTGGAATAGCCACACTTATTTTATCTAGTCGAAAGGAAAGCTATCATGTTTAGAGACGATATTAATGGTGACATAGCATCATATTCTAACAATAGCCTCATTAGCACCATTTATGACTCCAAGTATTCGAACACTTATTTTGGTAATTTTCTAGCTCACTCAAAAAGTATTCAATCTACCATGACAATAAAAAGCAAAGGCAAAGAAAATATCCTAGATATACTTGGGAATATGATAATGAGTGGGAAGCTTATACTCAAGTTCATGCTTATGTTAGCATGATGCTCCATTTAGTTGTTAGGAGCACTTGGTTAGAAACGGGTAGCACATGGTCGATTGCTAAGAACCAAGTATGGCGTTAAGTAGACAGAAAAGTGAAAAGCAATTAGGAACCTGGAAAACGTTAGGATAGAGTAGCATAAGATCACTGTTGAGGATCATAAGATTAAAAATGAGTAGCACATAGTAAAAACTAAGCAACATAAGGTAAGAATCTAGCACCACATAGTGGGTGTCACAAAAACTTGAGATAGACTCTAGTTGGAGACTTCAAAGTTTGCAGTGTAATGGAGTCTAGGTATTTGGTACTCATGTTGCTTTGTATACTAGAAAGAGCATGGGGAACTCCTTGAAAACACTATATTTGATGACTATTTAAAATGACCCCTTTCTCTATACAAGCTTATGATATTTTCCAATACCCCTTATCTAAGTAGATTCGAAAAAATCTTTTGAACCTTTTTGCTATTTAGGAACCCCTCCTATTGAAACCATGTGTTACATTACCTGTGATGAGTTATACTCCCAAGAGCAAGAGGGCTTGCCTAGTTGCTATAAGTACTCATGGAGTAGCACATGGTTGTTTCTAGGATCAAGTGTGTTTCTAGTATCAATCACGTGTCTTGAGCTTAGCAACCCATGGTTGGAATCGAGCATGCTCGAATCACAAATCAACACACAAAGTATGAAAATCTAATAATATAAATTAGCATTAGATTATTTAGAAGCTCTTTTGACTATTAAGTCAAAATTTAATATCAACCAAAGTGAAATTGGGTTAGTGGACATGTGCATCATACCAAGAACTTTATTTTGGTACAAGCAACTCACTAATGGAAAAATGTGCAAAAGAATGACTTAAAATAGATGGGAATTATATATGTCTTTGCTTCTAATTTTTGTGGTAACGTTACTCTATATTTGGAATGACAATTTTGATGAACTTTAAATTCCTCTTTTCTTTTATTTGTTATACTATTGTGTATGTAAACAATGTTTTAGTTGGTAAACAAGTATCCAAACATGTACAGTACACATAGTACTCAACCTATCACAACATGCACCATTGGGCAATGGATTTCCACACATAGCAAGTGCAAATGGGTTGTATAAAATCCATACCGTCTGTACCACCACAACACCTGATTAAGAACAACACGAAAATGGGTTGCATTCAACACACACCAATGCCAATGGACATCAGCAGATTATAACAATAGTTCATAACACTTAGTTCTAAACATCTTGGTAACACCACCTTGCGTCACTACTTCTAGGAGCAATCTTGTGGGTAATGGAGTCTAGGCATTTGGTACACATTGCTTTGTATACTAGAAAGAGCATGGGGCACTCCTTGAAAACACTATATATCAAGCGTATTCAAGGGCTATTTAAAATGACCCCTTTCTCTACAAAAACTTATGATATTTTCCAATACCCCAATTCAAAAACCCTTATCTAAGTAGATTCCAAAAAAGCTTCTTAACCGTTTTGCTATCTAGAAACCCCTTCTCTTGAAACCATGTGTTACATTTACCTGTGATGAGTTATACTCCCAAGAGCTCGGTTGCTATAAGTACCCATGGATTAGCACATGGTTGTTTCTAGGATCGAGCATGTTTCTAGTATCAATCATATGTCTTGGGCTTAGCAAGCAATATATGGTTGGAATCGAGCAATACATGGCAAGTCACTCAAAACATTTGATTTTTCTTGCGAGCATGCATTATTTAGAAGCTCTAAGTTTCACTATTACATCAAAATTTGGTATCAACCAAAGTGAAATTGCATTAGTGGACATGTGCATCAATTTTAGAAGTTTATTGTGGTACAAGCAACTCACTAATGGAAAAATGTGCAAAAGAATGATGCCAAATAGATGGGAATTATATATGTCTGCTTCCAATTTTTGTGGTAACTTTATATGTGGAATGATAATTTTGTTAATTTTAAATGCTATTTTTCTTTTATTTGTTATACTATTGTGTATGTAATCAATGTTTTAGTCGATAAACATGTCTGGAAACATGTACAAATTTACACATTGTACTCAACCTGTGGTCACAACATGGAACATTCGGCAATGGATTTCCACACATAGCAAGTGCAAATGGGTTGTATAAAATCCATATCGTCTGCACCACCACCACATCGGATTAAGAACAACATGACAATGGATTGCATTCAACACACACCAATGCCAATGGACATCATATTATAACGATAGTTCATAATCATAACACTTAGTTCTAAACATCTTGGTAACACCACCACCTACAAAAGCTAAAGTTTTTGGGAAATTTAAATGAACCATAGTTTGTGTGAGCATGATATTGTTATCTTGGATTTGTGAAGATGTAGGTTTATGATCACATTGTGCTGTGAAGCATATCCACGTTTTCATAAGCATTTGTGTTCTAGATATTTTATCATGTGAATCATAATAGTATGCAGCTTGCATAAGCACTTGCATAGGTCCATGCCTTTTTTACTAATTACTACAGGATTACTTATAGCTGGTGGTTCTTGCCTCTTTGTTGATCATTGCACTTGATTCTTGTATGCCCGCATGCTTGTCTTTCCTTGATGCCTGAATGCTTCTATTCCTACATGTTCCTTATTCCTAGTTGTTCTATACTTTGGATGCCCGGATGCTTGTGTTTCCAAATGCCTAGATGTTGCTATATTTTGGATGCCGGGAAGTTGCAGTCTTTGGGATGCTCGGATATTGTGGTATTCCGGATGCTCAGATGTGGTGGTATTCCAGATGCTCAGATGTTGTGGTATTCTAGATTCCCACTCCACTTGTCTAACTCTTGTAGCATTGTACATCTCAATTGTGATAACTACTATAATGCTACCTCTACCACAACACTGTTGGATTTGGAGGGCAACACTTTGGATCGGTTCCATTAGGTAATTATACTATTAATCATAGTCTATTTATTTTGTTTTATTATTGACACCTTATATCATGATGAAGGCATATCGACTGCATGAGACTTGACATGGTAGTGACCACGAGACATAATAAGGTAGCGGGACTTGACATGGTAGCAACCACGAGACTTATTACAAAAGGTCTTTTAGAATTTCAGAAATAAGTTCAGTATCTTCACAATATGTCTTTGTATCGACACAAACTACACTGTATAGATCTACACTATACCACAATGCACTTCACAAAGTGCACTGTATATATCTACATTGTACCACGATGTATTTCACAATCTGCACTATATATATTTTAAACAAGGTCTATGACCACTCTTGTACATTTTACTTGGATATTTATATAGTGGCTCGGGTTTTTCCCTTGGCCCCAAGGGTTTTTTCATTGATAGCCAGAGGGCCTAGTTTGAGCCAACAAATTAGAGCTATATATAGCTCACCCTAACTCAACCTAGTCCTCAACTATATATATATATATATATATATATATATATACATGATACATCAATGCACTCACTACTTCTAGGAGAAATCTTGTGTCTCACTCCTCTCTCCCTCTTCTTTCAGCATATTTGAAGTATTGAAAGGCAAAATATAGATAACAATTCTCATTAGAAAAATGTTAGTATAAAATACACACATTGTCTATGTAACCTATTTTTGAAGGTAGGGTTGCCATTTTTAAAGGCAGGGTTAGTACGCACACTAACTATGTAACCTATTTTTGAAGACAGGGTTGCCTGCTATTTTTATGAAGAAAAATGGTACTCCCAAAGAGTTTTAACAACTATATGCATTGTTTAAGTAGTCATCTTTTTCACCTTAGCCTCCTCGAGCCATGTACAAACATCTTGAAGGCGTCGTCTTGCATCGTTAATCAAGATTATAATTCATTGGACCTTATCTAAGGCCTTTTCACATCTTTGTGCTAACTTCGCAATTCTTAGCAAGCATCCTAGGCATAGTCGATGGCATAGATTCCCTTGATGTTTCACTCGGGGGGGTCACTCATCATATGTAACCCTATCACGTGAGTTCAACAGAAGGATATTTTTTATTTATAAAATTTACAGAAATAAATATACATAAGGGACTATTTAAAATAGTTTTGGAAAAAATTTACAGATTTGTATAGAAAAAGGGTACATTTTATTAATGAAAAATTTATAGATAAGGGATTTTAGAAATAGGCCTTGAACGCACGTGGTATAGAGGGTTTATATATAGTGACCCCCCCGAGATGTTTCATCTTAGATGCTACTTTTTGGTTGTTGAGGTCTTATTCTTCTCTTTGGCTTCTTTTGAGTGTATCCAAGTGACAAAGGTGGTCTCTATGCAACAACAAACCGCATCTTCACTCTTCTTGGCATGACGTTAGTTTTCATCATGATCCTTGTGATTATTTTTTAGGTTAGAAGAAATGTACACCCTATTTTTTTCACATGTTCGAAATTGTCCTGGTTTACTTTCAAGCATGTACTTTTAAAAGAAGTGCTTTGAAGGGAGCTAGCAAGTCACCAGAACACTTATACAATGATGAAGTTTGACTCTAGAGCAAGTAATCACATATAGATTTTCAAAATTTCATCCAAATAAAAATTCAAAGAAGAATGTAGTAATGGGTGCTAATGCTAATATCCCTTGGGGGGCACTATGTAAAAACCCCATATAGCACGTGCAATCAAGGGCTCAAGCATATTCAAGGGCTATTTGAAATGACCCCTTTCTCTGTAAAAACTTATGATATTTTCCAATACCCCAATTCAAAAACCCATCTAAGTAGATTCCAAAAAAGCTTCTTAACCTTTTTGCTATTTAGAAACCTTTTATACTCCCAAGAGCCCAGTTGCTATAAGTACCCATGGATTAGCACATGGTTGTTTCTAGGATCAAGCGTGTTTCTAGTATCAATCATGTGCCTTGAGCTTAACAACCCATGGTTAGAATCGAGCAATACATGGCAAGTCACTCGCACAACAAGACAAAGCACCCATAGACGTGCACACAAACGCATTTCATGAACTAAATAAAAAACTTACGAGTGCGTCTATTTGCGCATCTATTTTCGTGTTTGGAGACCCGCGTCTAATTGCGCATCTATATATCAGACACATGCGCGTATAGACGCACAGTTAGATGCATAAATAGACGCTCTTATAAACGCGTATATAGACGCACATATAGACACAAGTCGAACAGACAGATGCGTATATAAACGTGTTTTTAAACGCACTGATAGACGCGCTTTTTTTTTTTTTTAAATACAAAATACTGTGTATGTTGTGTATGCTATATAGTTACAAGAATCCCATATCCACATTGTGTAATTCAATTCTTACAGCCAACCGCATTTTAATTACAATTCCAAATAAAACATTACAACTCCAAAACGCAATAAAATTGAAAACTAAAAAAGTGCTTGTATATACATATAGCACGAAGCTAAGCCATGTCATGTGGCTTCAAGTACAAAAAATAAGAGGAGTGTATATACAAGAGGCACAAAGCCAAGCCAGTGGCTTTAAGTTCAAAAAAGAGTAGCTAGCACTACTTATACGACTAATCTATGTTCTCCAGGTCCTCGCTCCCTTCCACGCTCTCTTCTGCGCTCCCTTCTGCACCTCCTTCCTCCTCTTCCTCATCGTCTTGTGCATGGGCCTATAAACAAGGGACAACATATATTAATGTATGAAAAATCAAATCTTTACTTTTAATTTTGGCATTATTTAATTACTTTCAAATACCTGGGGGGCCGCTCTAGTAGCTCAGGTATACTGCTCCTCAGTAATCAACCCGTCATCATAGAAGTGCCTCCATGTATCTCCTCTGCGATGGTGGCGGTGGTAGGCTGTCTCCACTGGAGTAGGGTATCTGCCCATGATCTCAAGTTGCATGACTGTGACACACTTTGCGGAGGGATTAGTACAAAGAAACAACCAACCTCCTAATAAACTATATAAGCAATATAATTTGAGATTGATACTTACAAATTGGGCCTCCCATGATTCAATACCCCCTGCTCCAAAATGTGTGCTTCCATATTCCTCCATTTGGATCCTCCGTGCCTCCACGTGCTGCAGACTGGGGTCCTCCCTCGTTGACTTCATTGCCTTCTTCCACTCACGCTTGTGAGCGGTGTGGGGCGGGCCCCTTGGTGGTTGACCTGCCTCAAGCCTGGCAAGCTCCGCTAGTGCTTGCCTCTTAAGTGAAGATCTTTTATTGCTAAGTATCGTAACAATCTTTTACTTCCCCCATTTATCTTTGAACTGGCGATTGGGTGGGTTAGGATACCTAGAGCGAACAGTAGCGAGGGTCTCATCAGCTAACCTCTTTGGGTGGTCTTTGTAGTGGATAAAGCAATCTCTGTAATTGTTAGCAATTACAAAGCGCATGAAGGCCATGATGTCCTTCCCCTGCACATCCATCAAGATGCCTCCTGTCTGAGTGATGTCATAATAGGCTGTGCTGACTCCGCTGGGGTGATCTCAGGCAGTGTGGGGTGGCTTGGAGTCTATAGTGTCGACTCCTGGGGAGTGTTTAGAGTACCCGTCATATACCCATATAACTCCGCAGGACTAGGAGGGTGCCCTAAAAGGTTATATAAGTCCTTCCAAATAGATTTCCGGGGATCAGGTGAGCTAGAAGCGCTTCCTGGCCACATGTTGAACTGAAAAAAAGAAAAAAAATCTATTACTGATGAGCTGAGAAGAAAGGGGAAGAAAAGAGAGGCTTACTATCAGAGCGCGTCTATAGACGCATCTAATTTGCGTGTCTATAGACGCGTCCAACAGAGCGTCTAACAACTCATCTAACAGAGCGTCTAACAGAGCGTCTAACAGAGCGTCTAACAGAGCGTCTATAGATGCGTCTGTCTGTGTCTACAATAAGCCAGACACGCCTGTAGACGCGCTTTTAGATGCGCTCTGAGACGTGCCTATAGATGCGCTCCGACAGACGGGATTTCTAAAAAGTAGAAAAGGACATTGCACCCGATACAAAAACGTGACACTGATACCCAGATCATGCGCTTCTTGGATACAAGAAAGTACAAAACTGGAGAGAGCAAACTTCCAAACAAGATCAACTGCAAAAAGACTTACTTGGATAGAGGTATGGAAGGTTCTTCTTTCTTTTTCAAAGTTGCTTCTTCTCCTTGTTCGTCCTCCTCTCCTTTAAGCTTAGAAGTAAGTGTGGGTGCCTTTCTCTTGAGTGTAAGCTTGGAAGTAAGTATGGGAGCCTCCCTCTTAAGCTTCGAAACTATGGATCTGCTAATAAAGAAGAAAGCAAGCCGCGCGAAGTATAAGTAATGTGAAGAAAAGCAAAGCGAGCGGCATGCCAAAAAGCAGGTTTAAAAGCCGCGTCTATAGTCGCGTCTAATAGCGCGTCTATAGGCGCGTCTAAATACAGAGTAGATGCGCGTTTAGACGCACCGTTAGACGCGATTTTAGACGCGACTATAGACGCAGCGATAGACGCAACACAGAGTTTAAATTAAACATTTGAAGAAGAGCAAATTTGGTGGCTTGTTTGTTTGTAGGATGTCTCCATCTTCAACAAGTAGCTCTAGTGAGGATGAATCCCTCCGTATCCACCATCGCGAAATGTGGTTGGAGTAAAAAATCAAATCTCTATGTGATCGATGTCGAGGAAACATGTATCGTGCACGCAGGATTACACTCAATCATATCTCAAAGTATGGAGAATGGGATGTGACCGTAAACAGGGTAAGGGTTTGTAAGTTAAGGTTGATTGAGATACCTATGGGTGTTCATATGTTTGAGTTATGATCCCGTTTTAATTTGATACAGGATGTAGTGCCACACCCGCATATGTTACCCTATGCCCGTCATGAGGAGGCGAAGCATCGGTGATATGAGGTGGGATCTTCAGGAGGGACCATTATGGATGCATAGAGTGATGGTGATAGTAGCCCTCCGCCATTACCTCATGAAGCCGTGGAGGAGGAGGTGTTTGATGATATGGTGCGGGATTTATATGTCCATCAAGGGAGGGATAATAGCATGGAGCAGGATGATCTTTTTACTGTAGCATCGACTCCACTGTTTGAGGGGTGCACATTCTCTATTCTACGTGCCTCCCTTGAGTTACTAAACTTGCAAACCATCTATGGATGGAGCAATGCAAGTTTGAATGCATTACTCAAGTAAGCTTTAAAGTCGATTTTGCAAACATGGTGAATTATGCTAGTGGGTCAATTACTCGAATGCTTTTCCTCATTTATGGTCTTCACGTGCAGGCTATTGTGTAAAATGCTTCCAAGGGAGAATAAACTACCGACCTCAAGAGATATGGCAAGGCAACATGTGACCTCTCTTGGAGGATTAGATTACAAGCGCATCCATGCATGTGTCAACGATTGCGTTTTGTTTCGTGGACTACATAAGGATGCAAGAGAGTGTCCTACTTGTGGAGAGGCAAGATATAGAGCAGATCTCAAAACCTTCGACGTGCCTCGTAAGGTATTGTGACATTTTCCCATAATCCCTCGCATCCAACATATGTTCAAGGGCAAATCTATTGCAGAGCTCATGTCATGGCATTCCTCCCATCGATCAACCGATGGCAAGTGGAGAACTCCCACGGACTCTCCTGCGTGGAAGCATATTGAAGACCCATGGCCAAGCTTCAAGGTAGAACCTAGGAGCTTGAGACTTGGATTGGGTATGGACGGTGTGAACCCATTTGGTCTCAAAAGCACATCTTACAGTGTATGACCAGTGGTATTGGTGAATTACAATCTTCCACCCTCTATGGCTATTAAGAAAGGACATGTCATGCTGTCCCTTCTAATTCCATGGAAACATAAAGTCAAAAACCCTTATGTTTATTTGGAGCCTTTGATTGATGAGCTAGAGATACTTTGGAGAGGTATCGAGGTGCATGATGTGAGCAGGCCTCCCTCATCACGAGACTTCAACTGCAAAGCAGTCTTGATTGGACGATGCATGACTTCCCAGGCTATGGCAAGTGTTTAGGTAAGCATTGCATTTTTTAATTATGAATGGGCAAAGGATGTGGCACCCTAAACCCACCTTCCACTCTTAATTGCATCTATTGTTCAGGTCTCACTACATCGGGTTACCATGCATGTCCTGTTTGTGGTCCTTCGCTAGTTGCCTCACGGGCAGACGCATTGAATAAGGTCATCTATGAGAATCACCATCGATTTCTCCCACCTGATCATCCTAGATATGTTGCCCCTTGGAATGAAGTCCTCCCACAATCACTCACCGTGGGAGATTGGATGAAAATTTGGGACGGTTCGACGACTCCTCCACCAGTTGGCATGAGCTGGTAAGGGTTTGTAACTATTGGCTGGAAGTAAAGATTGGCTATATTGGCTGAAAGTAAAGATTGCATGGTAACACTTTATTTTGTTTAGATACTCCATCTTTTATCGTTTACCATATTGGTCCCACCTCAAGATCAATCACCTGCTTGATCCCATGCATATCTTCATGAATGTGGCATCTACCATTTGGGAGCATTTGAGTGGGACACGAGATTCGGCAGGCATAAGGGAGGATCTACATACCACAGGGAGGATGCGTGAAGCTTGGCCTCAAGAGAGACCAAATGGGCGTGTTTTTTTACCTCGTGCACCGTGGATGTTATCAAAGCTAGAGATGGCGACGGTGAAGCGCGCTATTACTACAATTTGTACTCCCACTGGATGCATGAGGTGTTTGAAGGGAGCCTTTACAAAGAGCAAGAAAAGAGGTGTAGAGCAATTATATGGCTTGAAATCTCATGATTGGCACAAGATGCTCCAAGTAAGTATTTTATATGCATAATATCTTTTTCCTTTCAAATTTGTGAGTGAATAGCTATAAGCAACTAATCAACCACCTCCTCGCGGGTTCAGTTCATACTACCTACTAGCATTTCACGTAGTGCATCGAAGGACGTGAAAGATTGTATTTACAAGATGGGTGAGCTTGTGAGGTATGTGAGCTCAAAGGAAATAGATCCCACCATGCTTGAGAATGCTCGAGTTGTGTCAGTGGAGGCGGTTTGTTTAGTGGAGGAGACATTTCCACGTTCTATTCTCACAAGCCAACTACATCTCATAGTGCATTTGGTGGATGAGATTGCTATATGCGATACTATACATGCACGATGGTTGTTCTTCCTCGAGCGGTTCATGAAGACCTTGAAGGGCTTCGTGAGACAAAATGCAAGACCCGAAGGTAGCATGGCCGAGGGTTGGTTGGTACAAGAGTCACTTGTATATATTTCTGAGTTTCTTGTTGATGTGGATAGCTCTCTCCCACGACTATGGAGAGATGATGAAGACCTAAGGATTACTCTATTGTGCCTCAAAGGAAAGGACGCAACAAAGTAATAGACACGGAGTTGCATAATAGTATCAACCTCTTTTGCATGCTTAATAGTGATGTGATGAAAAGATGGGTGACAAGATACGAGGATGCAAATACAAGAAGACAAGAAGAAAGGGCCCTCTTTCGTACACACCATGGATCTCGTGTGCCATACCCTCAGCATCTAAGAGCACTTCCAAAGGATATTCATGTGGATTGACTACTTGATGAAATGGAGAAAGCACAGAAAGACGAGGGGATGCATATCACAATGGAAGAATGGGAGTATGCTAGGGGATGCATGAGCAAGGTCGGTATATAGAATGTTATGTATAAGTTAGGAGCTTTCAATAATTTAGATTGCTTATTTAATTGATTTTTTCTTGGTGTAGTGCACTATGTTCAATGCTATATGGTGTGAGGGCAAGCATTTTCGAACACAACGGATTGATGATAAGAGAAACACACAAGATTGCAGCGTCATTGCTAGCTTTGAGGGAGCCAATGGAGCCATGGATGATTATTGTGGCATAATCCAAGATATTATTATGCTTGACTTTCGACACTTCTTTGTGTATGTTTTGGATGTAAAGTGGTTTAAGGATGTGGTGGAAAGAGAAGTTATAACATGATTGTATTTGTGTTTGAATTAGGTTGTCTATCAACCAATGGTGGATAATAATAGATGGTGGCATGTCATACCTATTATGCCACGTTCCAAAGTGATGTATAGTACATTTACTAATATGGAGCGTATGGAGGATGATCATGGCCATGGACGTGATGATGACCGTGATACAAGAGAGGAGGATGATCATGAGATAGGAGATACAGATATTGAGGCCATTACCCGTGAGGACGAGCCTACCATTCGAGATGCTGATTTCGATGAGCACATGAGTGGCACAAGTAGTAGTGGGTTGAATGTATTTATAGATCTAAACACTTGTTTGGATTTTGAAGTAGATAGTTTGGCAAGGGTTGATCTCATTGAGGATGAGATTGAACCGTAGCCCCATAATTAATATTGGCAAAACTATTTTACATATTGTCTCATTCTCCTCATCTCACTTAATTCTTGTATATGTGGGCTTGCAAAAAATTATGTGCTTTGGTAATCATGGGCAATGTTTGGAAAGCAATGATGTACACCAAAATCTCACTTTCTGTATTCTCTGGTTTGCATCTATTTAAGCGTCTAAATGCGTGTCTGATTCTCAATATAAACACGTAAATAAACGTGAAAATACACGCGCAAATAGACGCGCTAATAAACGGGATGTTAGACGGGCCCGTATTTTCTCAGGTTAGACGCGCACGTAGATGCGGTAATTTACGTGCAAATAGACGAGCTTTTAGACGCGCATTTAGATGCGCCCGTAATTCGTCTACTAAAGCAATGCCTATAGACGCGCCTGCTATTTTGCGCGTCTACCAAGCGCATCTATAGTTGCTTTGTGTTGTTGTGTCGAAACATTTGATTTTTCTTGCGAGCATGCTCGAATCACAAATCCGCACACAAAGTATGAAAACCTCTTAAAATTTTGGTTGTCTCATAATATAAATTAGCATTAGATTATTTAGAAGCTCTAAGTTTCACTATTAAATCAAAATTTAGTATAACCAAAGTGAAATTGGGTTAGTGGACATGTGCATCATACTGAGAAGTTTATTTTGCTACAAGCAACTCACTAATGGAAAAATGTGCAAAAGAATGATGTCAAATAGATGGGAATTATATATGTCTTTTCTTCCAATTTTTGTGGTAACTTTACTCTATATGTGGAATGACAATTTTGATGAACTTTAAATACTAATTTTCTTTTATTTGTTATACTATTGTGTATGTAATCAATGTTTTAGTCGATAAACATGTCTCGAAACATGTACAGTACACATTGTACTCAACCTGTCACAACATGTAACATTCGGCAATGGATTTCCACACATAGCAAGTGCAAATGGGTTGTATAAACCGTCTGTACCACCACAACATCGGATTAAGAACAATGTGACAATGGATTGCATTCAATAGGCACCAATGCCAATGGACATCATATTATAACAATAGTTCATAATCGTGACACTTAATTCTAAACATCTTGGTAAAACCACCACCTACAAAAGTTAAAGTTTTCGGGAAATTTAAATCAACCATAGTTTGTGTGAGCTCTAATGCATCTCACCCAACATTGAGAAAAGCCGCAAGAAGAGGTTACAACGATGACAATTTCCAACAAATTCTATGGAACATCAACACCTATCTAAAGCTACACATTCGTTAAATCCACCAATTTGGAGAGTCCCAAAACCGTGAGATTTGCGTCAAAGATCATGTTCATTGAAACCTGTAACTACTCGTTCCACCTACACCCACATTGGCATTTCCAGCCGGTGAGTGTGAAAGTCAAGGTAACATTTTATGTACTGCAATGATGCAGACTTGAAAAGAGTACACGTCTTTCCGTTCTTGGCATGCATTGACTATGAAGATCTGTTTGAATCCATTCGCGGGTGTAAGAAAGATAAGTAAACGCTATCAATTAGGAACAACATTGGAAAGATAAGTAAACGCCGTGAAGCCACAACATTGCAGCATGTGGGAGGTTCCCATGTAGAAGAAGAATGTATACGCTTGAAGGCAGGCGTTGTCGGTAAGTGCCTTATGTTGGTACACCGCAGGGGAAAACAGTGTATATAAATAGAGGGAGCTTCATCGTTAATTCTGCATCGCCTTGAGCATCCGGTTCAGCAGATTGAGGAGGAGTCAGTGCCAAGCTTTACCTAGAAGCATGGGTGCGTCTTTGCGCAACGATTCTGCTGCACAATCTATGAATCTGCTCATGTTGGTGCTTGCAGCGGTAGTCATCCTGGCTCAACTATCTTTCTGTGAAGCTGTCTCTCGCCAGTTCAATTCGCATGCGCCAGCACCTCGCCATGTTCAACCGTGCCCCCCTCCCTCACCACCAACTTCCACTCGTTATCCTCACCCTTACTCTGTCTGGTCGCACCACCAGTCTCCTGCTCCTCCCCCACCTCCTACTTCCACTCGTTATCCTCACCCTTACTCTGTCTGGTCGACGCACCACCCTCCTCCTCCTCCTCCACCACCCTTTATCTATCACCACCGCACATCCCCGTTTCTGCCTCCCCGTCCGGGCTATCATCACTATTCTCAGCCCTCACCTCCTCCTCCTCCTCCACCCTTTATCTATAACCACCTCAAATCCCCGTTTCTGCCTCCCCGCCAGGGCTATCATCACCAGTCTCAGCCCTCACCTCCTCCTCCACGGCCCAGAACCTCGACGTCCCCCCCACCCCTTTCCAATCAGCGAGGAGCGGCTTCGGTACCCTCTCCACTTCCAGCCTCCAAACCACCCGCCGTTTCCTCTCCTCTAAGCCCCCCTCCTAATCAAGGAGTTGCCTCGCCCCCTAGTCTTGCATCACATTCCCCAAGCTCTTCTTCCAGCTCTCTTTCCTCCGCCGGCCCATCCACAGCTCCACCCACTACTCCTGTAACACACTCGCCTTCATTTCCTCCACAAACCTCTCATCCAGGCCTTCCAGGAGCAGCTTCAACGCCTCCAGTAGCCCTTTCTGGACCCGTATTATCGCCAACCTCTTATAATTCGCCGCTTCCCTCAGCATCTTCCTCATCTCCACCAATCACCGGTCCACCTCTTTCCAATAATCAAGGAGCAGCTGCGCCCACTCCAGTACCAGCTTCTCAACCCACGAAATCGCCGAGCTCTTTTACGCCTCTCTCCGCACCCTCCGCCTCACCTCTTTCCCATCATGAAGCACCCGCACCCGCCACAGCAACTACAGGAGCACGAACGCCTCTCTCGGCATCCTCCCCAATATTTCCTCCTTCCCAATCTGCATCTTCGCAGTCGTCTATGTCTGCCTCCACTCCCTCAAATACGGATTTTAACGCTCCATCGCCTTCGCCGCATGGCGCATCCTAGTTTCTCCGAGCATTTGATCAGTCATTTTGGCTTCTGTAATAACAGCCAACTATGAGAACTAGTACTGGGAAGCCCGTAGCAACCCACGGATCCTATCTCTTATTTGCAAATTTTCTTCTTCAAAGACATTATAATTTCTCTTATATTCTCAAACATATCGAGAAACTATGAGAGAATCAAAGACTACCAAATAGAAACACCACAACTCTTTCAATATTTTGTTGATATTCAACTCCTTTTAAGCCATTAAATATCAAAGATCAAAACCTATTTTAACATTAATCATGGAAATCTATATTAAAAAGTTAATTTGAATTGGCTTTGAGTAGATCTTAACTATAACTATAGGCATGCACGAATTCTACAAAGGAGAAAGCTCTTCAGCACGTTCATTAAGCTTTATGTGTATAATGTTCAATGGGCTACTAAATAGCTACTCATCTATGTAGCTCCCCACCCCTCATCAGGGATGTATCCACCGCCCCCACCTCAAATGTATGGTTCCCCCTTAGATGCTTACCCTCAACAAGGTGTATATTCTCACCCTCTGCCTTAAAGATTTCCCCAGCCTCACACACAAGCCCCCCTCCTTTCTACTCCCTCGGCCCCTCCAGCTAAAGAGGCCCCTCTTGCAAAAGAACCCGGAGTCAATGACCTAGCCAAGGCCTTAAATGATCTTTGGCTTGAGATGGTGAGCATCAGAAATCAAGCCAACCACCCTCCAAGAGACCGTGCTAATGTTGTGTGCTACGAGTGCCACCAGAAGGGTCATTATCACACGAAATGTCCCAATATTCCAAGAGTGAATCTTCTAAGGAATTAGGCTCTGAGGATTCTGATGTAGAGATCCTTGACCTCGGGAAAAGAAGTACCACCTCATACCCCTCTCTAAACCGTGGACCAGGCCGCCCCAGGAAGAAGGTGTCCTTCTTAGAGCCCTCAGATGCTAAGATGGCAGACCCACTAATAGAGAAGACTAAAAGATCTCACAGGAGTAAGTGGTCGCCCTCGGATTTTCCCATTGGCACAAGGCAAGAAGACTGTTCAGCCGTTTAGGACCTTGCCCATCGGTCTTTGAGCATCACACTCCCTCAACTGATAGCATTAAGCCCTAAGGTAAGACATGAGCTACAGCAAGGGCTCTCAACAAGGAGGTGCAAGAAAAAGGGAAAGGTATGAGAGGTATCTTCTATCTCTCAAGAAATTGATCAGCACCCACATACAGTAGATGTCATCATACATAATTGCCGTGTCAAAAATGTGTGTGTTGATGGGGGAGCTGCATGTAATATCATGGTGCCCCGAATCATGAAGAAATTGAATTTGAAATGCACAAGGCGTTCCTCCACTCGAATCAAGGTAGCAGATGGTCGATGACTTGCCACCCTGGGAGTCATTGAGGATTTGCCCATCACTGTTAATGGGTTGACCACTACCATCAATTTCTATGTGGTGGACATCAAAGATATAGGCAAGAGTTACGCAGCCATACTTGGGAGACCATGGTTGAGAAAGAGTGATGCAGTTAGCTATTGGAAGACAAGACACATGTCTTTTGGTGCTTCTAAGGAGAAGATCCCGATGCAACCAGGTGCCACAAGACTAGAAGAAGAAGAGGAGTAAGACAGTGATACTCTCTCGTCCTCCGTGTCTAAATCAATGGAAGAATCAGACGAGGGGGAGGAGTTCTTAGATGAGGAAGTTTACATGATGGGGGTGTCTCCAATCCCGCCACCTACAGAAAAGGTAATAGCTAGTCCTCAATAGCTTGAATCTATGCTTTCCCCAGACCTCACTCCAAGTGAGAAAGATGAGTTCTTAGAACTGTTCAAAGATTTCCCTAACCTTTTTGCAACTAGCTACCACCACCTTTGCCATGTGACTGCCATAGAACACAAGATTGAGCGGAAGCCTGCTGATGCAAAGCCTGTGGCTCAAAAGTATCAAAGATTAGGGCCCCTACAGACCGATGCTCTATGCTCAGAGTTGCAAAAACTTGTAGAAGCTGGGTTTATTGTTCTAGTTCACAATACTAAATGGGTTTCACTAGTGGTAGTCACCCCAAAGAAAAACAACAAGTGGCGGGTCTGCATCGGCTATAAGAAACTCAATGCGACCACCAAGAGGGACCATCATCCTCTTCCCTTTCAAGACCTCATTCTTGAGAAGGTAAGTGGTCATAAGATGTATACTTTCTATGATGGTTACTCTAGGTTTTATCAAATCAGAATTGCCGAAGAAGATGTGCCCAAAACCACATTTGCCACACCCTGGGGGACATTTGCCACACCCTGGGGGACATTTGCATTCAAGGTAATGCCATTTGGCCTCACCAATGCTCTTGCTACCTTTCAAAGATTTATGCAGATGGTGTTTGGTCCTTATTTGGGGGATTTCTTGGAGGTGTTTTTAAATGATTTCTGTATATTCTCATCATGTAAGGAGCATGTCATGAAGGTTAGGTTGGCCTTCCAAAGGGTCAATGATGTGAATGGCAGTCTCAACCCTGAGAAATGCACCATTGGAGCCACTCAAGGGAGGTTACTGGGACATATTATCTCATCTGAGGGCATCAAGCCTGACCCCAAGAAGGTAGAAGCTATCCTCAAGCTCTCCCTGCTAACAACCAAACGTCAGGTACACTCGTTTGTCAATCTAGCAGGATACTATCGCCACTTCATTGATCAATATGCTGCTTTGACATGACCCATGAGTATGCTACTAAAAGATGGGTTTGATTTCTCTTGGGATGAGGATTGTGATCATGGGTTTGCACAAATCAAGAATGCTCTGGCTTCAAAACCCATTCTATGCAATCCAGATTGGTTAAAGACTTTCTATATCAATCCTGGGTTTGGTGAGCACACTCTGGCAGGTATTCTTCTCCAGTAAGGGGAGGGTCGGTTCATGTATCCCATTCGATTTGCTTCTCAACAATTTCTTGACACTGAGTGACACTATTCAGAGGCTAACAAGCATGTCTTATCTTTGGTGTTCTGCATTGAGAAATTTAAGCATTATGTGGTTGAAAAGTCCTTCATTATACTCACTAGCACTGGTCTTGCAAAGCAGGTTCTTCAATCACCAAATCCCATGGGCCGGTTGGCCAAATGGTTGGCAATTTTACAAGAATATGATTTTTCTTTCAAAATTATAAAAGGAGGTTGTTCCAACTTGAAGAATGCTTTGATTGATTTAGAGGAGTGCCTTGATGCAACCCTTGTATCGGCCATAGAAGTTGGGGATCCGCAGAAAGAAAATACTAGCTATGAAAGAAAGAAGATCCACAGAGATAGTAGGTGCTACACCCTCTTTGATGGGGTGTTGTACCGTCAAGGCATGGATGGGGTACTAAGATGGGCCATTGATGCAGATGAAGTGCCTAAGGTATTGAAGCATTATCATGCTGGATTTTGGGGAGGCCACTATGCCAATGAATATATAGCTAAGAAGATTTTACATGCTGGATACTATTGGCCAACATTGTTCAAAGATGTCACTTTGTATTGCAAAACCTGTGAAAAGTATCTCACAAGCTCGCCCATCTTGTAAATACAATCCTTCATGTCCTTCGATGCACTATGAGAAATACTAGTAGGTAGTATGAACTAAACACATGAGCGATGGTTGATTAGTTACCTTTACACACAAATTTGGAAGGAAAAAGAGATTATGCCAAGTCATACTTACTTGGAGCATCTTGTGCCAATCATGAGATTTCAAGCTGTATAATTGCTCTACACCTCTTTTCTTGATCTTTGTGAAGGGCCCCTTCAAAGACATGCATGTAGTGGGAGTACGAATTGTAGTGATAGCTCATTTCACCACCACCATCTTTAGCTTTGATAACTTCCATGGTGCACGGGGTAAAAAGACACAGCTCCTGCTCTCGTTTCCACGGATCCCTGTTTAGTTCAGCAGTCTTCTTTGGTTGGTGTGGAGACTCAGACAACTTTTATGGCTCTTGAATCAGAATCCTTTGAGCTATTGGTGGATCTCTCTTCTTCGGATCTAGTGCATGATGACCTTATGGAACCAACTGTGGATTTGTGAGAGCAAGTTACTCAGATGGCCATTGTTAATATGGATACCTCTGCTAGACTAGATACTGATGCTCCATCAATGTCATATATGGCACCTACCTCTACCTTTTGTCTGGACACACTTTTCATCCCTTGTTGTGGTAGGTAGCTGTATCTCTTGATCCAGGAAGAATTTGAGGGCGCTCTAAAAAGAAAAATTGGTTGATTTTTTGTGCTCTATGTGCTTGTGTCATCATTTGCACATTTCGATGCAAGTATCACTCACTTTTAAGCCTCGTCACGCTAACAAATCAATTTCCTTCACACACATCAGCCTATACATTGACACATCTAACCCACCACCTAAAATGAACAAAAAAAATGAATTATTTGCTGCTTTTTTTTCATCGCTCAATGATTGGTCTAGATCTAGTTCAGAGTGGATTAGATCATCCATAGTGGAGAGAACTCCAAAGCAACATGCCAAAACATTCATAAATAGTTCCTACTTGGAGTCAGTCCCAGCACTCATATGCAGTTTCACATCATCACATTACCTAAAACCTGACGATCATCAATTTAGTGAGTAGACTTCAGAGTGTTCAGTAGTATTGATCAACTAATCAGTGGGAAGATTGCACATGATTTGATTTCACACACACATGCCCTCATTGTAAAGCCTATTTGGCTATTTTTTGGCATTGTGCACATCATTTCAAGCCTTGTAAAGCCTCTTGGCTATGGCCGGCATCATTTGCCACAAGCCTTGTAATAGATCGAATTATATATTATAGTTCTACCTTCATCGACAGTTCATATTTCACTTGCCATAGTTAGTGTTTTGCTGTTGATCTCAGGGGGTGCACTACTAAGAAAGCCTTTGTATCACGTGTGTTCAAAGGGTATTAAAAAAACCCCTCAACTAAAATTTCTCCCACAATAAAAACACTCCTCTTTACTTATGAACTAAGTGAGTTTTTTCAAAAATTGAATTAAAAAACCCTTCTTGTTATTGTTTTCCATTATTTTTTTCCAAAAATTTTGATTTAAATACCCCTCCTTTTGAATGCATGTGGTACACTAAATTTTTTTAGGTGAAGCCCCTGAGCCATTGATTCAGATAATGATTTCATAGACACTTTGAGTACATTTCTTGCACCATGTCTACAACTAGCTGCCTCAATCTGGAGGCATATGCTAAGCTAGACAACTCCAATTATGGCACACAAAAATACCGAATGTAGACCATTCTTGTACTTCAAGACAAATGGAAGTATGTTGATGGGTCTACACCTAGACCATTGGATGATCCAGCCAGCAGTAGCTCTACTCCACCTGATGTCACAACACTAGTAGTGGGATCTACAACGGGATCTGTAGCTACACCAATAGTTTCTACACCTATAATAGATCCTACCATTGCCCGAGCATAGGAAGATCCTATCATTTTTCGAGTGTAGATGGAATGGGACAAGAAAGATCAAGAAGAATGTGCAAGATATGCTAGGACAGGTCAACACCATCAAGACATCGAAAGAAGCATGGGATATCTTCGTAGCTTTCTACAAGTCCAAGAACACTTCCAAGATTCTCACACACAGAAACCAAATAAACTAGAGTTTCTGTAAACCAGTCGTGCTTACGTACTCAGGATCAAAGATTACAACAATCAACTCACAACAGAAGCAGAGAACATGAATCTAGCAGAAATGATTCAAGTCATCCTGAATGGACTAGGAGAGGGATACGAGAATCTAGTCCAGAGTATTGCCATCTGACAACCAATTCCGACACTAGAAAAGATTCAATCAATCTTACTTGGTGAAGAACATAGGACTCAGGCCACGCCATTCACGCATGTAAAGGTCACTCCAATGAACAAGCATTCATAGCTTTAGATAGATGCAAAGGCAAAGGTAGAGGTAGATCATTCCAGCAAAGTGGTCATCATCAGCAACAAAATCAACATCAAAGTCAGAATTAGCATCAACATCATCCTCAGCAACATCAGCATCATCAAAGCGGAAATCATTCCAATTGAGGAAGATTCCAAGGATGAGGGAATGCATCCACCAATGTGTCAAACATCCAGTGCAACTATTGTCATAAGTTTAGACACTATGAAAGAGATTGCCGCAAGAAGTAGTACGACCAAGGCAGTCAATCGAGTAGTGTAAAGAGAGTGGGAGAGAGGGAAGGAGTCTCACTTGCAGCTTTCTCACATGCACAATGGGGGAATACACACAAAGGTGGAGGCTGAAAACAGTTTTCCTCTTCTTAGTTGTGAAAGCCAAAAGAACTCAAGTACAAAGAAATAGAAGAACCCTATATGTGGGTCTCAAATCAAACTCAACTAACTAAGGTGGCATACTAACTGAGCCACGAACTAAAATAGATAAGGATAGCTGTCATCCAGCTATTATTCGTGGGCGGTGTACCAACTGCATCTGCAGCTTACAAGTCGGTGACATAAGTGCACAACGGTCACCCTGGCATATCACGAGTGGAGCTCAATATCTCAACACTCCCCCTCGAGCTCAATCCCAATTCTTGCACACCAAGCAAGTCTCTGAACTTACACAGCTTCTTTGTGCCCAATGCCCTCAGGGGGGTCACTATGTATAAACCCTCTATATCACGTGCGTTCAAGGCCTATATTTAAAGTCCCTTATCTGTAAAAAATTTCATTAGTAAAATGTACCCCTTTTCTATACAAATCTGTAAATTTTTTCCAAAACTATTTTAAATAGTCCCTTATGTATATTTATTTCTGTAAATTTTAGAAATAAAAAAAATCCTTCTGTTGAACTCACGTGATAGGGTTACATATGATGAGTGACCCCCCCGAGCCAATGCCTTCGTGAATATGTCAGCTACTTGATCCTTTGTGCTGACATAAACTAGATCAATAAGACCTAGTAAAACCTTCTCCCACACATAGTGATAATGCACCTCAATGTGCTTTGTTCTAGCATGATAGACTGGGTTATTTGCCAAGTGTATACTGCTCATGTTGTCACAATAAATGACAACTGGCCCATCTGTAGACTGATGCATATCATAAAGTAGCCTATGCAACCAAGCTACCTCACATGCAGCCATTGCTGCACCCCTGTACTCAGCCTCTGTGCTCGACAAGGCAACTGTAGTCTGTTTCTTGCTGCTCCAGGTGACTGTAGCACTCCCAAAAGAGAACACATATCCACTAGTAGATCGTCCATCAGAAATACTATCAGCCCAATCAGCATCAGTGTATCCATGCAACTGTATCTGAACCCCAACCTCATAAAATAGTCCATATTGCAATGTGGACTTCACATACCTGAGTATGCGTCTAGCCGCATCCAAATCACTACTACACACGCATCCTATTGCGACGTTTACGTACCGACGATTAGCGCCCGCTTAGCGTTAATCGTCGGTATAAAAATCGGGTGTCGTAAATCGTCGCTATATAGCGACTTTTAATAAGCGTCGCTATATAGCGACGTTAGTAAAAGTCGCTATATAGCGACTTTGAAAGGTCGCTATATAGCGACCTTAGTAAAAGTCGCTATATAGCGACTTTTAAAGGTCGCTATATAGCGACACTGAGACTATATTATAGCGACGTTTTACAGAGAGGTTTTTTTTTTTTTTTTAGCCTTAAAATTTATTTTCTTCCAATGACAAAATTTTTTAAATTTTCATACATGTTTGAGCTCATAGAGAAATAAAAAATGAGAGCATGTACATCAAGCCTTTGAAGCTCATATATTCATGTCCAAGTTGGAGATGAGAAAAATCAAATTAAATAAGAGCATTTACATCAATTGTTTCATCTTGAGCCAAGTCTAAGGCGCCAAGCAAGTCTATCTCCAACTCTATACCGAGTTGATCTCCTATATCATCATCGTACTCTAGCATCGTACGTTCACCTAAAAGTATTTGATCATCTTCTTCAATTAAGCTTAAGTGTGGTGATTGATCTTGACGATTGTTGTCTTCCTCGTCAATATCGTGATCTCCATCCTCCTCCCGTGCGATGTCATTATGCACATCTTCCTCTTGCCTCATATGGTGATCTACATCTTCTTCGCTAGATTCATCAATTGGATCCGGATTTGGTAGTGGCATCTCCATATCCACATCTCGATCTTCAAAAATCTGCTTACTTCGTGGTGCAACTTGGATCACGTACCACCATCTTGGATCAGAACGATCCGGATGAAAAACCACCTATATTGAAGATGAAAAATCACGTGCCAAATGTCGTCAATTATATATATATCAATGGACTTAAAAAACGAAAGCTTCGACTAATTAAATCATTAGTATGCACCTGCTCACAGTGCTCGGGAAGAACAAAAGTATCACTTTCATCGGTCCAATGTTTGGTGGAGTCTATTGCAAAGAGACCGCTACCATCTTTTCTCACAGTTGCATGGGGACCGTTGTAAGTAGTTCTAAACCATTTTACATCAAGAATGAAAATAGTAAATCGTCTGAAATCAATTTCATAGATGTCGCGTATGGTTCCACAATAATCCAACTGTGAGGAGAGAAGATTGGTATCCGAAGCACTTGCTCGGCTATCTTGTGTGAAGTTAGCCATGACTCCACAATCATACGTGACTCTCTTTGAATCGATGCGTTCTATGCGAAAATGTCGTCCATATGACCATAATGCACTGTACTTTTTGTACTGTAAAAGAGCATCATTAAAACAATGAAGATGCACCTATTTTATAGCATATATTGCCACAAATAATTACTTAATTACATCAAGAGATAAGAAACTTACATGCACCATACATCCAGATGATAACTCCCGCTCGCGCTCGTTTATTGTCTCTCCATCACGTTCGGCTTTACGTATAGCTAGTTGTAGCCAATCAAGTGACATGTGAGTAGGGAGAAGAGCCAGATCTCGTGGATATGGTTGTGATCGCCTGTACATTACTCTGAATCTCGTCCTTGCATTTATTCTTTCTGCTTTGGCCACTTCATATCTCTCAATCCACTTTTGCATCTCAGGGCTATTGAGGATACAAAACTTATTGAATTTCTCCATTTGCTCTTCGCTCATCTTTCTTTCAATCCCTTTTCCTTGGGGGACCTCGCCAATGATGCGATCATCATCCTTGTTGTGCCAAGCTTGCGGCATATCAGGATCCGTGGATGCAAGAAACTCTGTGATATATACTAATGACTCTTACACAAGCCATCCCTCTGCCATGCTTGCTTCTGGTCTTGCTCTTTGTCTTACAAACCCCTTTAAAGTTTTCATAAACCGCTCGAGAAAAAACATCCATCGATTATGAACGGTACCTGCTATAGCCACCTCATCAACTATGTGCACAAGCAAGTGGACTTGAGTTGTCATAATGCTTGAGGGAAAGTGCTTCTCAAGCAAGCATACGGCTTCGATGGATTCCACCCTAGCCTTCTCGATGCTCGATATAGAGATCTCTTTTTGAGATATCCACCTATTTCACATGTCCATGCATATGTAAGATATTTGAGATATCCACCTATTTCACATGTCCATGAAGAAAATAGATAATGCGAATTGATAGTAAGCATACCTCACAATACCACAGATCTTGAATATAGCATTTCTAACATCTTCTTGTAAGCACCCTTTTATTGTAATTGGAAGGATGAACTATCAAAGCAACAATGAAATCATGTCAACAATATAACATAATAATAATTACGCTAATGCATCACTATTATCGGTACACTAATTCTACTTAGAATACCTGTAAGACCTTGTGCCAATCATGGGACTTGAGGCCACTAAGCTTATTGTCCTTTGAAAATGCTCCTTTCAAGCAACGCATGTACCCTGTCGGTGTTTGAAAAGAGGCAATGTCTGCCTTGATCGCTGCCTCCTCCCTCGTAGAGAGGATCCACGTTGCTTTCGGGAGGACAACTTTTCCTGAAGCATGCACTTGGGGCCACAAACGAGACATCCTATTCATAGCACGCAAGTCTTCTCGCACTCCTCTCGAGTCCTTGGAACCAACCAAGTGTGCCCAAATGGTAGCCCCCACATTCTTAAAGATATGCATGGGATCCAAGAGATGATTGATTTGTAACTGACCCCAATAAGGAAGCTCGTGAAAGATCGATAGCCTCTTCATACCAGGAGGAGGTTCCTCTCCATTCTCCCTCCAAGCTTGAATCCAATCACTTGCTTTTAAATATGATGGTGGTGGATCAAGCTGACCTCCACGTGCGAGATGGTCGAGCGGAAGGTATCGAGCATGACCTTCATAAACATTTTTCCTCATGTGTTTGGAGTAGCGTGCAAGCGATTTCAGAGCGGGTCCACAAACAGGACAAGCATGGTACCCACTTGTAGCAAGCCCTGCACGCGTGCATGAATATGTTAGTACAAGACATGCGTGCAAAAGAGAGTAAAAAAAGCATAATCCCTCATTGTACATGTAAAGACATAACCACGTACCTGCGCACTCTCCATATCCTGGGTAGTCATGCATGGTCCACATCAAGATACCCCTGACGGAAATATCATTGGTATGCCTAGGAGCTCTAGAAATATCAAAGACCTGCACTCCTCTCCATAATATCTGTAACTCCTCTATCAAAGGTGCCATGTACACGTCCATGTTTCTTGCCTTGTACTTTCCTGGCACAAGTAGTGCAAGCATGAGGTGTCCCTTTTTTATTGTTAGCCATGGTGGGATATTGTAATTCACCACGACTATGGGCCATGTCGACCAAGATGTCGAGCGTAACCCGAAAGGATTCACGCCGTCCATGGCTAGCCCAAGATGTAAGTTGCGTGGCTCTCTCGCAAAGTCCGGCCACTGATTATCTATGTGCTTCCAAGCCGCACAATCTGCGGGAATCCTCAATGTGTGATCAGTGGACCGATGAGATGCATGCCATGTCATCAACTCCGCTATGGATTTGCATCGAAACATGTGTTGTATTCTTGCAATGATGGGAAAGTGTCTTAAGACCTTTACCGGTATCCTCTCACCCTGCAAGTCATCTCTATATCGTTGTTCCCCACACTTTGGACAACTAGCCAAATCTCCATGCTCACGACGAAAGAGAATACAATCATTACGGCAAGCATGGATGGTATCATAATCCATACCCACCATTGTTAGCATCTTTTTCGCTTCATCTCTTGATGCGGGCATGGTATTTGGTGCAGGCAACATCTTTTGGAGCAACCTATGACAAAGACACTATCCAAATGATGATTCTCAAAACAAACAATATCCAAATAATGAGTCAATCAAATTAATGCAAGGGCTAACCTCATTAAGGCCGAGACACTTGTATCCGACCACCCATACTGTACTTGTAGATTCAAGATTGAGAGACAAGCACGTAGTTTAGACATCCTGGCACCCTCGTACAATTGTGTTGATTGCAACTCTCGCATTTTCACCTCAGACTCTGACATCACGTGTACGTGGGATGTAGTGCCCCTAAAAATGGAATCCATCATGTCGACCATACCCTCGTCGTCATCTGGGAGACTATAGTCTTGTTGAAATGAGAAGGTATATGTGTACCCTCGTCACCCTCGTCATCCTGTCATAAGCTCATTCGTGTAAATAGAAGATCTTCTAATTCCGGGTATACAATAAGATTGCGAACTTAAATAGCTTTGACTTACCGATGATCCATCAACATGTGCAACACCAACGGGGGGTACTGGTTCTGGCTCCTCCCCATACATCCGCAAGTGGCGCATGATAATATGACGTTGATGTCGTACTTCTCGCTTGCAATGAGTGCAATGACAATATAACCTCTCCGTAAGCCACTTCGTGCTCCCGGGCGTTGGCGCATCATCGGATGAGCTTCCACTCGTCCCTTCCATCTACACTTATAAAACCAAAACATAAGCATGAAGAGGAGATGTACACAATTATGAGCATAGCATGTTTAATTTGAGCTTCTCTTGAGGCTATATAAAAAGAATGACATCGCTATATAGTAAGGATTGAAACAAAAAATCCTATATAGTAAGGCTATGTAGTAAGAGGAGATATTGACAATTATAGGCATAGCATGTTTGAGTCACAAGAGGCCTCATTAAAAAACAAACAGTAAGCGTCGCTATATAGCGACGCTCTGTTCCGTCGCTATATAGCGACGTTTTTAATTGAAAATGTTGCTATATAGCGACGTTTTCAATTAAAAACGTCGCTATATAGCGACGAATAAGCGTCGCTATATAGCGACGCTGTGGGTTAAAACCCGAAACGGCGAAACCCGCGGCGTTTTGCTCAAAGCTTTCATAAGCTCATGCTTATGCTCATTCATGCTTATCCGCAAGTTTCCGCAAGTGCTCCTTCTCTTTTTCCGCATAAGCTCCCTCTCTTTTTCCGCATGAGCATAAGCATGAGCTTATGCTTATGCTTATGCATAAGCATAAGCATAAGCTCATGCTTATGCTCTTTCTTCCGCATGAGCTTATGCGTAAGTTTCCGCAAGAGCTTATGCGGAAATAGAGAATGAGAGAAGCATATGCTTCTCTCATTCTCTTTTTCCGCATAAGCTCCTTCTCTCATTCCGCATAAGCTCCTTCTCTATTTCCGCATGAGCATAAGCATGAGCATGAGAGAAGGAGCTTATGCGGAATGAGAGAAGGAGCTTGTCATGAGCTTATGCGCAAGTTTCCGCAAGAGCTTATGCGCAAGTTTCCGCAAGTGCTCCTTCTCTTTTTCCGCATAAGCTCCTTCTCTTTTTGCGCATAAGCTCCTTCTCTCATTCCGCATAAGCTCCTTCGCAAGTTTCCGCATGAGCATAAGCATGAGCTTATGCATGAGCTTATGCTTATGCTTATGCATAAGCATAAGCATAAGCTCATGCTTATGCTCATTCATGCTTATGCTTATGCTTATGCTTATGCTCATGCTTATGCTCCTTCTCTATTTCCGCATGAGCATAAGCATGAGTTTCCGCAAGTTTCCGCAAGTTTCCGCAAGCATAAGCATAAGCATAAGCATAAGCTATCCGCAAGTTTCCGCAAGAGCTTATCCGCAAGTGCTCCTTCTCTCTTTCCGCATAAGCTCCTTCTCTTTTTCCGCATGAGCATGAGCATGAGCTTATGCTTATGCTTATGCATGAGCATAAGCATAAGCTCATGCTTATGCTCATTCATGTCCATGAGCTTATGCGTAAGTTTCCGCAAGAGCTTATGCGGAAATAGAGAATGAGAGAAGCATATGCTTCTCTCATTCTCTTTTTCCGCATAAGCTCCTTCTCTTATTCCGCATGCAAGTTTCCGCAAGTTTCCGCATGAGCTCCTTCTCTTATTCCGCATAAGCTCCTTCTCTCATTCCGCATAAGCTCCTTCTCTCATTTCCGCATGAGCATAAGCATGAGCTTATGCTTATGCTTATGCATAAGCATAAGCATAAGCTCATGCTTATGCTCATGCGGAAATAGAGAAGGAGCTTATGCGGAATGAGAGAAGGAGCTTGTCATGAGCATAAGCAAGTTTCCGCAAGCATAAGCATAAGCTATCCGCAAGTTTCCGCAAGAGCTTATCCGCAAGTTTCCGCAAGTGCTCCTTCTCTCTTTCCGCAAGTGCTCCTTCTCTCTTTCCGCATAAGCTTATGCTTATGCATGAGCATAAGCATAAGCTCATGCTTATGCTCATTCATGTCCATGAGCTTATGCGTAAGTTTCCGCAAGAGCTTATGCGGAAATAGAGAATGAGAGAAGCATATGCTTCTCTCATTCTCTTTTTCCGCATAAGCTCCTTCTCTTATTCCGCATAAGCTTCTTCTCTCATTCCGCATAAGCTCCTTCTCTATTTCTGCATGAGCATAAGCATGAGCTTATGCTTATTCATGAGCATGAGCTTATGCGGAAGTTTCCGCAGGAGCTTATGCGGAAATAGAGAATGAGAGAAGCATATGCGGATCTCATTCTCTTTTTCGGCATAAGCTCTTTCTCTCTTTCCGCATAAGCTCTTTCTCTTTCTCTTTTGCGTGAGCATATGCGGAAATAGAGAATGAGAGAAGCTTATGCTTCTCTCCTCCTCTATTTTCGCATATGCGGAAACATGAGCATAAGCTCATGCTCACCCATGAGCATAAGCATAAGCTCATGCGGAAAAAGAGAAGGAGCTTATGCGGAAATAGAGAATGAGAGATGCTTCTCTCCTTCTCTTTTTCTGCATAAGCTCCTTCTCTTTTTCCGCATGAGCATAAGCATGCGGAAACTCATCCTTCTCATGCTTATGCTCATGCATGTGCATGAGCTTATGCTTAAGTTTCCGCATAAGCTCATGCACATGCGTGAGCTTATGCGGAAATAGAGAATGAGAGAAGCATAAGCTCATTCTCTATTTCTGCATAAGCTCATTCTCTATTTCCCCCTTCTCTCATTTCCCCCTTCTCTCATTCTCTATTTTCCCTCATCTCTTTCCCTTTCTCTCATTCTCTATTTCCTCGTTCTCATTCTTTTCTTTCCTTTACATCTTCTTTCCCTCTTATCTTTCCCTCTTCTTTCCCTCTTTCCTTTCCCTCTTCTTTCCTTTCCCTCTTCTTTCTTCTTGCCTATGCCTATGCCTATGAGAATGCTCATGTTTGTTTATTTGTTTTCTGTTTTCGTGTTTGTGTCTATGTTAGACATGGGATCACGTCGCTCATCCGACGAGTACGGACAGCCTCGCAGGAGGAGAGCTCACGATCTATATGCTCCAGAGGACTTTGATTCCTCTCAGGCGACTACCCCGAGGACTACCCCTGGTCCGACTCCTCTCGGTCCTAGCACTGTGACTACCCCTGGTCCGACCCCTCTTCCACGTAGCACTGCGACTACCCCTCAGGGGACTCCTTTGCTAGCCGCGCATGGCTTTGTTGGGACTCCCGACGAGTTTGTAGCGCAGATGAGCGATGAGGAGGCAGCGAGATTCTTCTCTCTGCTCTCTCAGAGGACCTCCGCAATTCCTTCCCCTACACTGACGGGTGGACGTACAGCCCAGCCATCCCCTCGCGCCCCTTCGACCGCGGGATCATCACCTGCGCATGCCTCCCGCAAGGGAAGGAAGAGTAGGATGGGCGGCTCATGTTGTGCTGACTCAGGAGATGTAGACGAGTCAGCACACTCACGCTCCTTTAGGTCTCCACTTGGTCCGGAGACACAGTATCAGTCAGGTCCCTTTCCCTCTCCTACTCCCACAGCTACTCCTCGATCCGGAAGCGGTCGCGCAGCTTCCACTCCTTCAGACTCTGCTACCGTCAGTCCCCCTTACTCATCAGGGGATCTCTCCTATCAAATCACATCTGCCGGAGAGATAATAGAAGACAAAAAGGGCAAAGCAGTGATGGCCGCCATGAGGCGGTTGATGAGTCATCACTTCAAGAGCGGCATAAATATCGATTGGCGGTATCAAGATGGCCAAAAGAAGCAGGCGGTGATCGATGAGTTAAAACTCAGATTTCCTAATCCGCCAAATGTGGAGTTTAATAACAGTTATATGCTCGAGCGCATGGGTTTGGTCCTAAAGCATCGCAGATCAACCATGCGTACTTCCATTACAAAGGGGTTGTCTAAACCCAGCTGGGCAGACAAAGCTGATTGGAAGTTCTTGAAGAAGCAGAATAGGGACCATCCTGAAATGTTCGAGGGTCAGAGGAGGGCTGCGAAGAGACGGCTGGATGTCGTAGGTACTTCGCACTTTGGTGCAGGTGGACGGTATGCGTTCGAGGCAACCGTGGTAAGTTTACTTCTTTCCATTTAATGTATTGTTCTATTTGTTTTACTTACATATTACATGCACTTTAGCTAACTCTAACTCTCGTAAATTGGATCCACAGCAAGCTGCGATGGGTCGTCTTCCTACGGATGCAGAGACGCGGCGCGCATTTCGGATAGGAACCAAGCCGTGGTTCATTGAGCAAGAGGCAATGGGAGCGACAGTCGATTGGGCTGAGGTGGCTGCTCGCACGGTATAAGTTTACTCCTGCTTGTAATCTCACTTTTTAATTTAAGTTCCAATCTAATTTTCGATTTATATGGTTCACTCTCAGGGTCAAAGCTCAAGCGTCCCATCATCAGAGACGAGCGATCAACAGGGGCAAGGATCGGACGCAGGTGCCGATGACGAAGGAGAAGACGCAGGTGTCGGGGACGAGGGAGAAGATGCAGGTGCCGAGGACCAGGGAACAGCCCAACAAGACGATTCGGATTCGGATTCGGATTAGTAGTGGTAGTAGCATTTTTCATATCCGCTCGTTAGAGCCATTTTGTATCGCCCTTTCACAGGGTAATTTTGTTTCAAACAGTTGTATATGTATATGCATTTCTTCCTCATCGTTCACAAGAACAATTTTGTATCACCCTGCAAGCAAGGGAAATTTTGTTATAAAAAACTTTCTTTTGTAATTACAAAAAAAAAAAAATGGTTAGTGGGGCTAAACAGGGCTTCCTTTTGGCCCTGTTTAGCCCCACTAACCATTTTTTTTACCTTCTGTTAATCGTCGCTATATAGCGACGTTTACCAGTGTCGCTATATAGCGACGGTTTATAGCGACGCTCCTTTTCCGACGATTTTAACGACTTTTATAGCGACCTTTGCGCCCGTGAAAAAAAAAATTTTAATGTAAAAAGCGTCGGTATTTCCGTCGGAAAATGGCCTATGCCTTGTAGTGAATGCGGTTTCATTGGAGCCAGCATAAACTGACTTACCAATCCAATAGCATAGCTTAAATCTGGCCTAGTAATAATCATATAAATCAAACTTCCTACTATGCATAGTAGGGTCTTCCAAAAGCTCACCTGCATCTGTGCTCAACTTCACATTCTGCTCCAAAGGAACTGAAATAGGCTTACAGCCTGTCATCCCATATTTGGACAGCATGTCCAATCCATACTGCCTCTGCAAGAGCTATATCCCACTTGGTGATCTAATCACCTCAATGCCCAAGAAATAACGCAACTCTCCCAAATCCTTCATCTCAAACTTATGCTTCAATAGCATTTTCACATGAAGGATATCTTCATCACTATCACCTGTGATGATCAAATCATCAACATAAATGACAAGCAGCATAATCCCTTTCTCTGTTTTTCTCACATAGAGTGAGAAATCTGCCTTGGAAATCTGAAAGCCAATAGTGACAAGATACTATCCTATCTTGTCAGACCATGCTCTAGGTGCTTGCTTCAAGCCATACAAGGCTTTCTTCAACCTGCAAAAAAACTCAGGATGAACAGCATGAACATAACCTGGTGGCTGCTCCATAAAGACTTCTTCTTGCAAATCACCATGCCGGGGGGATTCACAAGAGGAAACTTATGATATCACGTGAGTGTACAATAGGGGGGTTTTTTTAAATGAGGCATAAGTTTATACATTAGGGGTGGGGGGCCTTTTATTTTTTCCCAATATTGAATTTAAGTTAGGGGGGCCATGCCATATTTAAGAGGGGGGGACATAGTATAGGCTACCTTGGGTAACTAGTCCAAACAAGTTTGGTTTTGTGTATGGTTTTAAATAGTCATAGGGAAAGTAATCTAAATTTGCTTATTGTGTGATCTAAATGCTTGAGAAAGAACGTAGATTTAAGGAAAGGGGGGACATAATAGAATTTTGGTGGTATCTTATAAGCTTAAATAGGGGTGTTTTATCATCCTACATGGATCTTAAATAGGGGGTTTTCTTGAAGTTCATGCACGCAGGTGATGTCCCCCTTTCATGAAGAGTGAATCCCCCGGGTCACCATGCAAGAAGGCATTCTTTACATCCATCTCATGTAAAGACCATCCCTTTGATGCAACCATAGCAATGACTACTCTTACAGTTGCCATCCTTGCAACCAGACTGAATGTTTCTTCATAATCAATGCCATATGTCTGTGCATACCCCTTGACAACTAATCTTGCCTTGTATCTGTTCACAGAACCATCTGCATTGTGCTTGATCTTATAAACCCACTTATAGCCAATTGCATTCTTGTCTTTAGGCAAAGACACCAATTCCCATGTAGCATTTGCTTCCAAGGCATCCACTTCTTCATCCATGGCTTTCTCCCATTTTTCATTTCCCATGGCTTGCTCAAAAGAAGTGGGTTCTGGTTCCTGTATCACTTTGACCATATAGGCATAGTGAATGGCTGTAAATCCATCATATTTCAGCCTATCCACGGGATACCTAACCCTAGTAGACCTGCACAAAATAGGCTCACTTCCAGGTTCTCTCAAAACATCCCTGGTCTTCCTTACTCTAGGTGTAACAATAGAAGGAATACCCAACTCATCATCAATGCTCTGTTCTGAGCCACTGGATTCACCATCCACATAAGAGTGACCTGCATTCACATCAAACATGGGCTGATCTACCTTCTCTTTTCCTTTTTGTGATACCTGCATACCACTATCTGCATTGCTTTGAGGAGATTCTCTTGATCTCAATGTGCCTGTCCATGGCGAAGTATGTGAACCACTGCTAGAGGACTCTACAGGTCCACTGATATTTTGTGATTGCTGCTGTGAATTCTGTGTAGCATTACCATTTTGTGCATCTACATCAATCATCACATTTACTGGTTTATACCAACTGCTCATCTCATCAAAAACAACATCTCTGCTCACTGTAAACTTATGAGTAGAAGGGTTATAGCATCTATACCCTTTCTGCTGCATAGAATAACCAATAAAGATGCACTTCTCAGCTTTTGGATCCAACTTGGGCCTCAACTCATCTGCCACATGAACATAGGCAATGCAACCAAAAATTTTCAAATGAGAAATATCTGGTTTCCTACCAGTATACATCTCCTCTGGTGTCATGCCATGTATTGCTGTAGTGGGAGTCCTGTTCATTATGTAAACTGCTGTAGCAACTGCTTCAGCCCAATAATAGTCTGGTAGATTTTTTCATTTAGCATGGCCCGGGATACCTCTCCAATATGCCTGTTTTTCCTTTCTGCAAGTCCATTTTGATGTGGGGTATGACTGCATGAATATTTCTACTTTATGCCATGCTCCTGCAGGAACCTTGTAAACTCATTTGAGAGGTACTCTCCCCCTCCATCTGACCTTAGGCATTTTATTTGCAGGCCTGTTTCTTTTTCAACCATAGCTTTACAAGCTTTGAAGTGCCCAAACACTTCACTTTTCTTTTTCATAAAATACACCCAAAGTTTTCTGCTGAAGTCATCAATAAATGTGACAAAATAGTGACAGCCTCCAATAGATGCAGCTTTAGTAGTCCACACATCAGACCGGATTAATTCCAATGGGCTTTTACTCTCTTGAACATGCTTAGGAAATGGTTTCCTTGCCTGTTTTCCAAATTGACAGGCTTCACAAACCTTATGCATTTCTGCAACCTTGAATTTAGGCAATCCTGCAACAATATTTTGGGCTTGCATTGATTTAAGTTGTTGTATATTAACATGACCAATGCGTTTATGCCAGATATCAATATCTGCAAATATACCAGTCCCATGTGCAAACATTGCTGCACTCAATTCAGGCATGTCCGCATCCAACGTAAACATCCTGCCCTTCTTCTTTCCTTTTGCTATCAAGCGACCATTATTTTTCATATCCTCAACAAAGCATCCATGAGGATTAAATATGACCTGCAAACCCTGCTCAACCATTTGACCAACAGAAACCAGGTTCTTGGTGATGTTCGAGACATGAAATACATTAGACACGTATTTCTTTTTCCCATCCAACATAGACAAAGGAATTTTACCAATCTGCACAATAGGATGTGTAGTATCATCACCAGTCTCCACAAATCCTAGTTTTTCCATTTTCCTTGCATCCTGCATTCATTCTGCATGACCTGTCATGTGGTTTGACGCACCTGAGTCAACATACCACACATCATTTCGTTCTTCTGCACTTGTCACAGAATTGGTCATATGCTGCGCCATAAATAGATGCTCATTTCTGTCATCACCCTGTCTACTGGAAGATGCATAATTGCCTTGCTGCAATTTTCCATTCATAATGTCATTCTACTTTTTGTAGCAGTCCTTAGCCATATGACCCATTTTACCACAGTAGTAGCATTCAACATTGTTGTTTGCATTTTGGCCTCTCTGCCATCCACCATGGCCTCTTTAGCTCCCCCTGCCTCTAGAGTTACCACGTCCTCCTGCATAGGACTGGTTTTCTTGAGTTTGCTGCATATTTTGATTTCTACCACGGCCTGTAGATCAATCTCCTCTACCTCTGCCTTTACCTCTTCCAGCATTTGAGTAGAACAGTTTCTTTTGAAGGTCCTCCTGAAGAAGATGCACCCCCATTTCTCTGCTCTTCAGAAATTAGAAGAGCAAACAACTCTTCAAAATCAGGAAATTTTTCACGGACGGCAATGGATGTCCGGAACTGTGCATAATCCTTTCCTAGACCATTCAAGGTCACAGAAACTAGATCATCATCTTCCACTAGCGACCCAATGGAAGCAAGTGCATCTGCAAATTTCTTCACCTTCATGTGGTAGTCATTTATGCTCAAATTTTCTCTCTGCACATTGTGCGACTCCTGTTTGAGCTGCATTTTCCTGGCTTGCATATTTGTGCTATACATTTTTGCCAAAGTATCTTATGCCTCCTTTGGTGTACTTGCAACCTGAATATGCACAATCATAGAATCCAAAATACTGATAGACAGCCAGTACATAACTTTTCTGGCTCTCTCATGCCATCCTTTAAATGCCTGCATTTCCTGTTGATTGGGAACATTAGGAAGAATTGATTCTTCTTCATTTCTTGTAATGAACTCCCAATAGCCTTTTCCCATAAGGAAATTCGTCATTCTAAACTTCCATGCCTGGAAGTTGTTCTTGTCAAGCTTTTCTGTGACAATCTGTGAAAGAGAATCAGACGCCATTACAGAACACTACAAAATATTCTATCACTGTGAAAAACACAGCTTTTACCTCACACAGGCAGATCTGTAAAACTGACGAAAGTGGTATTTGACCACACAGTCACTTCCTAGTGACGATTTTGCATCAACAGGCAACAAGCATGATTCTGCAACTCCCAATATCTCTACACATAGGCATACGATGCAATTTCTGCGGCAACTTTTCACCGACCAGCCGAGCAATGGTCGCACAGCAAAAATAGGGCCTTTTTCTGAGTGCCTGCGAAGAACTTCCGCCTTC